>NC_048309.1:44260676-44351772 GCF_013100865.1 Trachemys scripta elegans
GGAGGGTGAGGTGCTCTGCTAGCAGTTGAGGTGTGAACACCAAGGGAGGAGAAACTGCTTCTGTAGTTGGATAGCCATTCACAGTCTTTGTTTAATCCTTATCTGATGGTGTCAAATTTGCAAATGAACTGGAGCTCAGCAGTTTCTCTTTGGAGTCTGGTCCTGAAGTTTTTTTCTGTAAGATGGCTACCTTTACATCTGCTATTGTGTGGCCAGGGAGGTTGAAGTGTTCTCCTACAGGTTTTTGTATATTGCCATTCCTGATATCTGACTTGTGTCCATTTATCCTCTTGCGTAGTGACTGTCCAGTTTGGACAGTGTACATAGCAGAGGGGCATTGCTGGCACATGATGGCATATATAACATTGGTGCACCTGCAGGTGAATGAGCCGGTGATGTTGTAGCTGATCTGGTTAGGTCCTGTGATGGTGTTGCTGGTGTAGATATGTGGGCAGAGTTGGCATCGAGGTTTGTTGCATGGGTTGGTTCCTGAGTTAGAGTTGCTATGGTGCAGTGCGTGGTTGCTGGTGAGAATATGCTTAAGGTTGGCGGGTTGTCTGTTGGCGAGGACTGGCCTGCCTCCCAAGGTCTGTGAAAGTGAGGGATCATTGTCCAGGATGGGTTGTAGATCACTGATGATGCACTGGAGAGGTTTAAGCTGAGGACTGTAGGTGATGGCCAGTGGAGTTCTGTTGGTTTCTTTTTTGGGCCTGTCTTGTAGCAGGAGGCTTCTGGGTACACATCTGGCTCTGTTGATTTGTTTCTTTATTTCCTTGTGTGGGTATTGTAGTTTTGAGAATGCTTGGTGAAGATCTTGTAGGTGTTGGTCTCTGTCTGAGGGGTTGGAGCAGATGCGGTTGTACCTCAGCGCTTGGCTGTAGACGATGGATCGTGTGATGTGTCCGGGGTGGAAGCTGGAGGCATGAAGGTAGGCGTAGCGGTCGGTGGGTTTTTGGTATAGGGTGGTGTTAACACCTCAGACCTTGGGAGGCAGGCCAGTCCTTGCCCACAGACAACCCAACAACCTTAAGCATATTCTTATGGGGAACACTGATCTTCACAGTTTTTTTTTATCATGCTGCAGCTTTGGTGTCAAATGGGCATGCGTAGAGGCAGAAATTTAGGCACTAAGGAAATGTTGACAGTACAAATTTAGGTGTCTAGAGCCAGATTTTTAAAGGTATGGATTTCAATGGGTGTTTAGATGCTTTTGAAAATCCCACTAGCATCTAAATACCTTTAAAAATCTGGCCATTAGTTAGTTTAGGTGCCTACAGAGTTTATTGGCAGAAGAACAGGTGTTTGTGGATTGCAGTGGTGCCTAAACCTGCCTAAATCTCATGTTGAGGTGCTAAGTCCCTTTGTGGATCTGGGCTTTGGTGACCAGCAGGGGTGAAAGGGAACCGGTAGGGGCAGGTATGGAGTACCGGTAAGAACTGCACTGGCCCATACCTAGCCCACATTAAAGCACTTTAATGTCCCTGCCCCTTTTGCCTCCCCTGTAGGCAGCCCTGCTGGTAGGGTTCTTACCGGCAGGGCCGCCTACAGGGGAGGCAAGCTTTAAGGACTGTCCTTTGCTGTGGCAGTACTTTAATGTCCCTGCCCCTTTTGCCCCACCCCCCAGCCGCCGACGGGCGGGGTGGGGCAGAGGGATCAGCTGCTCTGGGGCCGGCAATTTAAAAGGGCCTGGGGTTCTGGACACTGCTGCTGCTGCCACAGCAGTGGCATCCAAAGCCCCGGGCCCTTTAAATCAACATGGGAGCCCCAGCAGGCCAGGCGGCCTAGAAGGGCTGGCTGGGGGATGCTGACCCCCCGCCCCGCCCCTTCCACCTGAGGCCCGCCCCGGCCCCATACCAGTAAGTTCCTGACTTACTTTTACCCCTGGTGACCAGACATCATTTTCACCTGGTCTGCTGCTACCAGTCCTATTTATTGAGAGCCTTACACAACGGGTCTGAGACATCAGTGTGTTACTCCACTTTCAACATCCTTGCCATGATTCAGCCCCCTCCTTGATGCCAGTACAATGGCTTTAATTTCAAAAGTTTCAAGCATTTTTTCTCATGAAAAGTGGACCTAGAATGAAGAAATTGGAAAACAACCAGCCAAATGGCCTACTATATAGGGACCAATTCTACAAAGGAGAGTAGAATATGAATGTCCACTGCCTTGCACCTTGAGTACTCATTCACACCTCTGAATGAGACTATAAATGTCAACGCAGTCATTTCTGATTTACACCAGAGTCTTTTAGAGAGGAACCAGGACCTATCATTCTATTCTGGTAGCATTTTACATCTGCTCTGTCATTCTTCTGTACAGGTGTAATCCATTACAGAAGACACAAGGTCATGGAAAATCATGCCCGCATATACCATGGTTTATTTCAAACCTTGGCAAAACAGGGCAGTGGTGAATGAGAATTCAGAAGGAAGTTTCCTCACATGTGGACACTTCTCCCAGGAAGGAGTGACTGAACTACCAGCTTACTTTTCCACAGTCAACCAACCATTCATGATTCAATTAATAGCTGCTGGTCAGCATTGACCTTAAATTTGCAATCAACCTAGAGGTAATGCTGTTCATATCTCTTTCCCAGATCTAGGCAATCCATTCACAATAAATACATGTAATTAGAGGACAATCATGTGCACATATCATCTAACATACAATGATTTGACATACAGAACATCAACATTTTTTTCCAAAAATCTGATTTTTCAACATCATTTTTCATTGTAAATTTTAGCTGAGATGAAAAAAAAATCTATGCATGTTAATCTGAATTGTAGATGAGTTTTTGTAATTTTTCTCTGTGTTTCAAGCAGCTATAGAGACAAGCATCATTTCTGAAACTTTGGTGACTTTTTTGGCCAAAATGTTTAATTTCAAGCCCAACAAAAAGTTGACAAAATGTTAACATTTTTGCATGTTTCATTTTGCAGTGTTTGGACACTAGTTCAACCGTAACATTGAATGCCATTGTTGTCAATGGAGCTACTGCAAATTTGCACAACTGTGTAACTGATATCAGAACAAGTTCTGTGCCCACATTACTTTCTTTGAGAAAATATTTTTCTCTTCATCCTGTCCCCCTACAGTCTCCCTAGAGCCCCTTTCACTTCCTTGTTCCTCAGGTGATAGATAAAGGGGTTCAAGGAGGGGGTGATGGTTGTGTATATCAGAGCCAGCACTTTGTTGCTGTCTGGTGAGTCAGTGAACTTGGGTCTTAAATAGATCAGGCTGCCACTCTCGTAATACAATGTCAGCACAATGAGATGTGAGGAGCAGGTGGAGAAGGCTTTGTGTCTGCCTTCAGTCAATGCCATCTTTAAGATGGTGGAGATGATAAAGGTGTAGGACACAATAATGAGAGAAAATGGAGTGAAGATAACCAGTATCGTAGCTGTAAACAACTGCATTTCATACTGAGATGTGTCAATGCAAGAAAGCTTAATCAATGGGGGAATATCACAGAAGAAATAGTTAATCTGATTGGACCCATAAAATGGCAAGGTGAAAACCCAGGCTGTCTGTACTAGGGACACCACATTACCACTGAACCATGAGAGAACTGTCAAGGAAAGGCAGACCCTCCTGTTCATGATGAGCCTGTATCTCAATGGGTTGCATATAACCATGTAGTGGTCATACGCCATGGCAGCAAGTAGGAAGCACTCTGAGGCCCCAAAGAATAGCAGGAAATACATTTGGGCAACACAGCCCACCAGCATCTTGGGGACAGTGCCTGAGGTGTAGCAGATCTCCAGGAAGCATAAGAGTCGGAGAAAGAAATACATGGGGGTGTGAAGGGCTGTGTCCATGGTGATAAGTTGCCCATCAGGGTAATGGTGTAAATGAACAGATAGATGGAGAACAGAGGCACCTCCAGCTCATGGTTTTTGGATAATCCTAGTAGAATGAATTCAGTCACCGTGGTGAGGTTCCCCCTTCTTGATTCCATTGCATATTTCATCTGTGGGAGATAACTAATAAGAAGATATCATGTGAAGAAATGACCCACTGAAGGAAATAAGGAGAAATAGTCAAAGGCTCACATGGAATGTAGGGTCCCAACTCCCATGGCCATTGAATGGGAATTGGAGCCCAGATCCTCAAAGATATGTCAGTGGCGAAACTTTCATTGTTTTCTATGCGAGAAAAAATGTCTCAAGGGAAAGAATCATTCCCAAAAGTTCACAGTTTCAGTTGAAAATATCAGGACTGCCTGGAACAGGCCCCTCAACTAGATGGACAGACTCACAGACAGAGCAACACAATGACGGAAAGATCAATAGCTAGATAGACCAATAAACCAATGGATAGATGGACAGATTTCATGTAAACCCAAGTTACTTGTTTACATTCTATTTTGTGTCAAGTTCCTTTAACCATCCCACCTTCCCTACTGCCCAACTTTGCTGATTTGCACCAGCTGAGTATTTATAGAAACATCTTCACAGAGCTTACTGTCCTGCTCAGTGAATGTCAAAGAATAATACTGAGATTCTATAAAAAGCTAACTTTCCATCCACCATGACCAGCTGGAATTTAAAGCACTTGAGGGCTTTATACTGAAAAGTCAGGGAAGATGGACATGACACTTCTCCTCTTTGTGCTTTAGTTTCTCCAGCTATAGAAAGGGATGATAAGTTTTACGTATCCCTCAGTGGAATTCTGAGGCTAAATTAATTAATATTTTTAGAATTATAGACGTGTAGGACAGGAAAGGACCTCAATAGGTCAACTAGTCCCATCCGCTGCACTCAAGCCAGGACTAAGTAATAACTAGACCATTCATGGCAGGTGGTTGTCTAATCTGGTTTTAAAACCTCCAATGACTGAGATTCCACAACTCCCTAGTCAATTTGTTCTAGTGCTTAACTAACTTGATAGTTAGGAAATTTTTCCTAATATCCAATCTAAACCTCTCTTGCTGCAATTTAAACACATTGCTTCTTGTCCTATCCTCAGAGATGAACAAAAACATTTTTGGCCTTCTTCTTTGTAACCTTTCATATACTTGAAAACTGTTATCATTTCAGTCTTCACTTTTCCAGACTAAACAAACTCAGCTTTTTTTTTCAATCTTCCCTCATAGGTCATATTTTCTAGACCTTTAATCATTTTTGTTGCTCTCCTCTTGACTTTCTCCAATTTGTCCACATCCTTCCTGAAATGTGGCACCCAGATCTGGACACAGTACTCCAATTGAGGCCTCATCAGCACAGAGTAGAGCGGAAGAACTACTTCTCATGTCTTGCTTACAATATACCTGCTAATCCCAGAATGATGTTAGTTTTTTTTGTAACACTGTTACACTGTTGACTCATATTTCGGTTGTCATTTTCCAGTTTGTATCCGTGCAACTGATTGTTCCTTCCTTAGTGGAGTACTTTGCATTTGTCCTTATTGAATTTCATCCTGTTTACTTCAGACCATTTCTCCAGTTTGTCCAAATCATTTTCAATTTTCATCCTATCCTCCAAAGCACTTGCAATCCCTCCCAGCTTGGTATCATCCAAAAATGTTATCAGTGTACTCTCTTTTCCATTATCTAAATCATTGATGAAGATATTGAACAAAACTGGACCCAGTACTGATCCCTGCGGGACTCCAATCATTATGCCCTTCCAGCATGATTTCAACTACTGATAACTACTCTCTGGGAATGGTTTTCCAAACAGTTATGCATCCACCTCATAGTAGCTCCATCTAGGTTGTATTTCCCTAATTTGTTTATGAGAAGGTCATGTGAGACAGTATCAAAAGCTTTGCTAAAGTCAAGACATACCACATTTAGTGCTTCCTCCTATCCACAAGCCTGTTACTCTGTCATTTGGTTTGACATGATTTGTTCTTGACAGCGACAGTAACTTATCATCTTCCAGGTGTTTAAAGATTGATTGCTGGATTATTTACTCCTTTATCTTTCCAGGTACTGAAAATATGCTGACTGGTCTGTAGTTCCCCAAGTTTTCTTACTCCTCTATTTATAGATGGGCACTATATTTGCCCTCTTCCAGTTTTGTGGCATCTCTCCCATCTTGTATGACTTTTCAAAGATAATATAGCTCAGTGATTTGAGCATTGGCCTGCTAAACCCAGGGTTGTGAGCTCAATCCTTGAGGGAGCCACTTAGGGATCTATGGCAAAAACAGTACTTAGTCCTGCTAGTGAAGGCAGGGGGCTGGACTCAATGACCTTTCAAGGTCCCTTCCAGTTCTAGGAGATAGGATATCTCCATTAATTTATTTATTTTAATATCTCCTCAGTAAGTTCCTTGAGTATTCTAGGATGTATTTCATCAGTCCCTGCTCACTTGAAGACCTCTTACACGTCTAAGCAATTTTTAACTTGTTCTTTCCCTATTTTAGCCTCAGATCCTAACTCATTTATAGACCATGTTGAGATCCTCAAGTAGCGGGTGGTATGGAAATGCAAATTGATATTTTTATTATTGAATCAAAGACATTCCTAAATAACTGTTGATAATTCAAGTAAAAATGGAATTGATTATTTTTTCATAATATATGGACAAGAGCCAAAATTCATTGGGTTTTTTTTGTTTTGTTTTGTTTTTTAAATAAAGGCTCATAGAAAACTGGAGATAGTAAAAAGGAGAAGGGAAAATATAAGGGATCACTTAAAGCCAACTGCTACAATCTAGAAAACTTTGCCACATGAGGTGGTTTATTCATGTGTGCCTTTGCAAAATTGAGCCCTGGATAAATGTCTGATAAAGTAGACAATCCTATTGCTAAACACTTCTAGATTTCCAGAATCAGGAAGATCTGTGTAAAATTAAAATGTAATTGGCAATAACTTAATTCAGTGTCTGAGAGCTCTGAAAATCACGGGGAATTAAAAATGATTAAATAAAGATAACAAATAAAAAGAGGACATATACTTCATCATTAGCATTAATTCTATGCAATCGCTTTCTACAAATAAAGTAATAAAACACAATACAATCTCTCAGTTGCCTTCACGTTAATTATAAGATACTGGTTTCTCCCTTTATTGATTGCCAGACTCTGCCAGATATGGAACTATGTCTGTCTGATTTACTAGAGTGGTAGGTTCTGGTTTGCATTGCTTGTGGAACACCTTTTATTTATTTATTTATTTATTTGAAGTGAGATAATATCTAGGAGTCCCGATCATGCATCAGGACCACATTGTTCTATGCTCTGGACAAAACCCGAGCAAAAAGACAACCCTTGTCCCATCGAACTTCCAGTATAATTACATCATTTCCCAATCTGTATGCCTGTTGGAAGATTTTACATTATTATTTGGAGCCCTGGGGATGGCTAATGTTAGGAATTTCCAACGAGAGGCACCTATTTAATTGCAGTTTTTAATTTCTTCAGGAAAGCAAGAAAAATACTCAGGACCGATCCTCAGCCTGTGTACATTCTCTGCTACAATTTCAAATTTATCATGGGTTTCTGTACTGAGATAGCTCAAGGCACAATGCAACTTTCTTTTTTGGACTAGTCCCAAAGGAGGGCTCATTACTCTCATTTAGAAGAGACTTGTGCTTTTGGAAGTGAAGAAATAAGTTTCCTCTCTATTCTCCCCATGTCCCTGGTTTTATTCGATTCATACAATAACTGTGTGCGTTGTTTGTAATGCCTGGGTACACACTTCACTGATTGAGCACGACCAGAATACAGAGAAAAATCCTGATTCTGTCTACATTATTTATGTTGACCTGTACAGTACTGTCCATGGTAGCCCAATGAAATCAAGTAAGCTTCTTGCATGGAGTAACACCTACCTCAAGAAGATCAACTTGTTTGCTTTCAGGATCTTCATAAGGTGAGCAACATTCCTATGTATAGTCCTGTCCTATGTATACCTCATCTCCAACATCCTGAGAGATGCTCTATGAAGTGGAAACTTTTTCCACCTGTATGTCTCACCTGACCGTCCTCCTCCTGTTTTGTGACACCCAAGTTGGGCCCATCTCCAGCTACTCGCTGAATAATGACAAGGTGTTGCCTGTGCTTTACAACTCAGTCATCTCTCATGCTGAAGCCATTGAGCTACACCCTGAAGAACAGGGTGTGAAAGTGGAACTGAGAAAAGTCTTGAAGGGGAAATTGTATTTGCAATGAAATTGGAAATGTTTTTCTCTAGGGCTTGTGAATATCTTCTCAGTGCTAAAGGACTCTCCTTTTCTCATTTCATTTTCTGCTCTGTGTTTAGTAGAAATGGTGAAAAAATTACAAAACAAATAAAGTTACTTTCATTTGGTAACTTCAAATGGACCTATTTTTGTCTTTTTCATGAAATTTTCTATTGTACTTTATTGTTTATTATTCATGCTCATTTTCTACAATTTTAGTGAAATTTTGTTCAAAATCATTCTCAAAATGTTAGCTTGCAGCACATGAACATTGTTTCCCAAAATTAGCTTTTTTAACAACATATTTCATTGCAATTTTGAGTTAAAATGAAAAAAATCCGTGCATATTCACATTAAATGTAGATGATTTTTTGTGATTTTTCGGTGTGTTTCAAGCAGCAGTATATATGATCAACATTTCTGAAACTTTGATGCCCTTTTCTGGCCAAAATTTCTTATTTCATCCCCCCAGAAAATTGACAAAATGTTTTCAACATTTTTGTGTGTTTCATTTTGCAGTTTTAAGAAACTACTTCAACGGTAGCAGTGAATGGCATTGACATCAAAGGAACTACACAAGATTTATACAGTTGGATAACTGATCTCAGAACAAGACCTGTATCCCAATTATTTTCTTTGAGAAAATATTTTTTCCTTTCAGCCCATCCCACAACAATCTCCACACAGCACCTTTCACCTCATTGTTCCTCAGGCTGTAGACTATAGGGTTCAAGATGGGGGTGATGGTTGTATACATCAGAGCCAGCACTTTGTTGCTGTCCAGTGAGTTAGTGGACTTGGGTCTTAAATAGATCAGGCCACTGCTCCCATAATACAATATCACCACAATGAGGTGTGAGGAGCAGGTGGAGAAAGCTTTGTGTCTGCCATCAGCCGAAGCCATCTTTAAAATGGTGGAGATAATAACAATGTAGGACACAAGGATGAGAGAGAATGGAGTGAAGTTGACCAGTATAGTAGCTGTAAACAACTGCATTTCATATGAAGAGGTGTCAGTGCAAGAAAGCTTAAGCAATGGGGGAATGTCACAGAAGAAATAGTTAATCTGATTGGACCCACAAAATGGCAAGTTGAAAACCCAGGTTGTCTGTACTAGGGATACCACGTTACCACTGAACCAAGAGAGAACTACTAATGAAAGGCAGACCCTCCTGTTCATGATGAGTCTGTACCTCAGTGGGTTGCATATGGCCACATAGCGGTCATACGCCATTGCAGCCAGAAGGAAGCACTCAGAGATTCCAAGGAAGAGCAGGAAATACATTTGTGCAGCACAACCCACATAGGAAATGCTCCTGTTGTCTGAGAGGAAGTTCACCAGCATCTTAGGGATGGTGACCGAGGTGTAGCAGATCTCCAGGAAGGATAAGACTCTGAGAAAGAAATACATAGGGGTTTGAAGGGCTGTGTCTATGGTGATGAGGATGATGAGGATGTTCCCCATCAGGGTAATCAAGTAAATTAACAGATAGATGGAGAACAGAGGCACCTGCAGCTCATGGTGGTTGGACAATCCCAGTAGAATGAATTCAGTCACTGTGGTGAGGTTCCCCATTCTTGATTCCTTTGCATATTTCATCTGTGGGAGACAATAAATACCTAGCTATCATGTGAAGAAGTGACCTACTGCAGGAAATAAGGAGAAATAGTCAAAGGCACACATTCTCCAATGGACATTCTATGAGAGTAGGGGGTCTTGTCCTCAAAGATATTTCAGTGGTTCACTCCCTTTGATTTCTATGGGAGTTAGGCACCTAAATACCTTTAAGGATCTGTACCTGGGTGTTTTACTGCCCCATGTGCATTTTGTTGGTGATGGTAATGCAGCATTAAGTTCTGTATATTTGCCTGAGATAGACTTTTGGGTTTTGTTTGGCCATTTGAATTTTGAGGTCTTTAAAACACAATTGTTTATGTCTTACTATCATGTGTGAGCAAAGAACAAGGACACCATATCTTGCTTCTGCCTAGCCAGTTGGAATTACAGCCCGATAAGAAAAGATAAGGAAGAGAATTAAAGTGTTGCTGGGCATGGTGGGCGGTTGATATACATATGTAGAATTCCTTTCCCAAGACAAGGTCAAACAACCGGTGGGAAGGGGTGAGGTGGATGGGCGGAGGTATAAGAAACACCAAAAGCCAAAGAAATGGTGACCCTGGCTGAAACACAACCTCACTCTCTACCCCTCCCATGGGATAAAAAAGAGGTGGTACTGAAACCTCCAGACTCACGACCCTCCAAAACAGAACATGACCATAAATTGTAAGGGGTGGGACCAGGGTTGTACACTAGAGGCATAATTAAGCCTGCTTAGAAGGAGGAGGTGGGAAAAAAGATAAAATAAAGCTCTACAGGTGTACAGAGCTGTGGATTATGCTTGCTTGGTAACCCCAGTAAACATCGCATTGCCTGCACTTTGGACTCTGGCCTTCTGCTTTCTGTCTGCGTGACAAGAGCCAAGGGAGGCTGAGGGGAGTCCCTAATACCTTTGAAAATGTTCCCCCAAAGTCACTGCGGCAAATTCTTCCTTCACTTCACCAAGTGCAAATCTCCTTTAGGCTCCTTCCAAAATCCCAGTCTGTGTTGGCTGGCATTTCTGTATTCTAGATGTGGCCAGAAAATGAGAGAAAATGTCTCAAGGGAAAGTATCACCCCCACAAAGTTCATTGTTTCTGTGTAAAAAATCAGGACTTCCTGGAATGTGTCTTTCAGACAGACAGACTCACAGACAGACTAATAGAAAATCAGACAGACACACAGGGAGACCAATAGAAAAACACATAAGCCAATAGGTAGATTGACCAATAGACTAATGGGTAGATGGATACATTTCACTAAACTGTTTCAATTTTATCCTCTTTCAAATTTCTTTAACCGTCCCATCTTCTTTCCTGCTACATTAAGCATGCACAGTGATTGATTGTTAGTAATACTAAGAAATGGATTGACTACACTATGTTCTAATTGGAACACTGCATAGACTCGCAGGGGACACAGATCAGCAAAACTACTTTGAAGTAGATGGAGCTACACTGATTTTCACAATGAGTATTTTCCCTCTTCTTGGTGAATGCGAAAGAATAATGCTGAGATCCTGCAAAAAAACAAACTTTCCTTTCAACATGACAGGTGGAATTCTAATGCACCTAAGGGCTTTATACTAAAATGTCAGCGAACATGGGCATGCTGCTTTACTTCTTTTTGCCTTTGTGTCTCCACCTATAAAAAGGGATGATGACTTTTACTTATCCCTCAGCACAGTTGTGGGGCTAATTTCGTTAATGTTTATAGTACACTTTGAGTTTCTGAGATGACTGTTCCTATGAAAATTCAAAGTGATATTCTTATAATTGAATCAAAGATGTTCCCAAATAACTGTTGACCATTCAAATTCAAATAGAATTGATTATGGTTTAATAATATATGCACCAAAGCCCATTTTTATTTTTGTTTTTGGGGTGGGGGGTTACAGAAAAGGCTAATAGAAAACCTGAGAGAGTACAAAAGAGAGGTAAAAAGTCTAATTCTTTTTTGTTTGGGAAGGGAATTAAAAGATCTAAACTATGAAGAAATTTCCAAAGACCTGCAGTATGCGACTGCAGGATTTTAAGGAAATGTGACAACTGTGTATAGAGAAGGAGAGGGAAACTAAAAAAAAGCAGAGTTGGTTAAAAATTTTCAGAGGAATTTTTTTCGTAAGAAAATGCCGATTAAAGAAAATCTAAATATTTAGCTTTCATGTTCTCATTTTGTCTTAATTGTCTATGGGAAATTGATCAGGTTGAAATGTTTTGTTTCAGGTGTATTATTTAAACAATAATATAATCAAAACAATAAAGTCAACATGAAATGTTAAACTTTGTTTAATGCCCCTCCCCCCCCAACATATTCACCTTATAGAAATGCAATATTTCCGAATATTTTGTTTCACAAAAAAGCCCTGAGATTTTGACTTTTTGGTCTGATCTGGGATTAAACCAAATTTTGAACTGTATGATCATCTGGGACAGAAATTCCATATTTTGACCACCTCTGAGAAATGTATGAGGCATTGTTCCTATTCTTATTTGTAATTATAATAATGATAAATAACTAGGCAGTAATTTGAGTCCTTACTGATTAGATTTTGACTTGTTCCATGAACAGTTTCACAGATACCAATGTGACTATTTACAAAACAAGATCCCGTTCAATGTGAAGGTGTCACTATATGTCCCCTACCATTTATATAGCACCTTCCAGCAGAGGACCTCTGAACAACTAACATCAGTTATGTCAGCCTCACAATTTCAGGCTGAGGTAGGTTGGACTTTTGCAGATGGAGAGACTGAGACACAGAGAAGCAAGAAGTGATTCTCTTCTAAGGTCACACAATTAGTTTGTGGCAGGGGCAGGAAGAGATTCTGGTCTCATAAGTTTCCCTGGTTTAAGCACAGAATTGCCCCTGAATATACCCTATAAATATGAGATTATACAACTCTGCAGAAACCCAATGATATGACTGGTCAAACTACATAGATGGGGGCCATGTCTATAGAGAGAGACAGACAAACTGTTCATATCATGCACCCACCTCCACAACCATCAATCCAGTCCCATTTGCTGGTTCTCAAGAGACTCTGTTTTTAAGACACCTGCAAAGGCTGCATGAGTACAGAGACTGTAGAGACCACAGCCTGGATTTCGGGAATAGAACATCTATCAGATGTCATATAAAGCCAAAGGCTATGATCTAGCAAACTGCCACATGAGGAGTCTCATTCATGTGTGCATTTGCAAAAAATGATTCCTGGATAAATGTATGAGAAAGCAGACAATCCAATCAAGTTGCTAAACACCTCAAAAGTTAAAGAATTAGGAAGTTCGATGTTTATGATATGATCAGTCAAAATTAAAATGTAATTGGCAATGACCTAATTCAGTGTCCAAAATCTCCAGAAATCACTGTTGGCTTAGTGAAACAGGGAACTGAAAAAAATAAACTAAATACAAGGAGAAAAAAATACTTCACCATTAGTGTTAATTCTACACACTCTCTTTCTACAAATAAAGTAATAAAACATAATACAAACTCCTAGTTGCTTTAAGTTAATTATCAGGTACTGGTATATCTCTTTGCAATTGCCACATTCTGCCTACAGAACTATCTCTGTCTCATTTTCTTGAGTTGTATGTTCTGGTTTGCATTGCTTGTGGGACATGTTTTATTTATTTATTTATTTATATTTATTTGAAACGCATTAATGCCTAGGAGCCCCGAGCATGGATCAGGACTCCATTATGTTATACTCTTGACAAACCCTGAACTAAAAAAGACAGCCCTTGCCCCAAAGAACTTGCAGTCTAATTACATCATTTCCCAATCTGTATCCCTGTTGGAAGATTTTACATTACTATACAGAGCCCTGGGGATGGCTAATGTCAAGAACTTCCAAAGATGGGCATCTATTTAATTGCAGTTTTAAATTTCTTTAGGAAAGCAAGAAAAATAAATACTAAAGGGACCAATCCCCAGCAGGTGAAATTTCTTTCTTTGAAATGACGCCACTTGAGAATCTCCCCCAGGTTTCTATACAGAGACAGTTCAAGTCAAGGGAGCAAAAGTAACATGCCCTCAGATATGTTTTCAGTCCATACAATAGTGAACGCCAACCAGAATGTAGCTAGATCCAAAATAATTTCCTCCTACCTCCGGGTTTCTCTGCTCAGCTCTCTGCAGAATGAATGTGCTGATATCTATGGTCTATTTCAGTCCCCTTATATGACCTTTGGGGTGTAATTATGCTGCAGCCACTGTGCCCAACACACCGGGGGATTTACACCCATGTATTCCCACTGTGTCTCTTTAATTGGGAGGAAAAAGTCTGCAGCATAAGGATTTTCAGTGGAAACTTTTGTCTTTTTTTTGCTTGAGTGTTCCTGGAGTTAATTCTCATTCACATTATAGAGACTTCATGTGGCTCTGTGAATGTAACAGAGCCTTGGGGTGGATGTCAATGTCATTTATGTCCATTTTCCGACCCTTTTCATACTGCTAGAATGGTACAAAGCAGCTTCTGTGTCAATGAGGCTCAGGTCAACTAAGCTGAATTCTACTCTAAGGCTTCAGCTACACTAGAAGCTGGGGGAGTGGCGGCAGCACAGTCTAGCTGAATGAAGTATGTGCCCTTGGGGTCTGAGTGGCTTTGTACTTGAGGTGAGTAGCACATAGCCATTTGCCGCTGTCTGTGCTACTGCGGCTACACTTCTATTTTTAGAACGCTAACTCAATGACAACTCAGTACAAATATGTGTACATGAGCTGGGAATCACACCTGTAGCTCCAAGGGCAGATGTAGCCTAAATTACACAGGTGTGAATCTAGATTAGGGCCTTGTATTGCGAACCCATGAGTGTGATCCAGTGAGAGACACCTGTTGGCTTCACAGGGCTTCAGATCTGGCCTTCAATGGAGGGCTCAAGTGTAAAAGCTATGTGGAAAGCTTTTACGTGATAGTGACTACACATAGTGGGAAACATTACACCAGGTAGGTAATTTTCTCAGATTCCTGGATTCCAAGGCCAGCAGGGGCTGTTGTTATCATTTAGTCTGAGCTTCTGTATAACCTGGACCAGATAATTCTTCCAAAGTGATTCCTCTTTGAAAAATAGTGTATTTTAAAACAAAACAAAACAAAGCATCCAGAATTGTTTTCAAAATGGTCAGTGCCCTTGTCAAGCAAACACTTCCTACCAAACGTTGGTCTCATTACAGCAAAGCATTTTAGCACGTGTCTCACTTTAAGCCTGTGAGTAGTCGCTTTAAAGTCAATGGGAGTTTAACACATGCTCAAAATATGCCACTGAAGCATCAGCTGAAGGGTCATTGACTTCACTGAGGCTACTCATGCTTAAAGCTCAACACGCAATTTGCCAACTCTGGGTAATAGTCCTCCTGTATATCTAGGTAATTCGGTGGTCCTGACCATTGTAATATAAGCACCTTCACAATAATGAACAGATTTTATGCTAACCGCACCCCTATGAGGGAAGTCAATGTTATTACCAGACATAGGTGAAAAACAAGGTATGTTTGTGATGATATATTGCTTGAAACAGGAGGTGGTATAGTTGGAGAGTATGCGTCAGTTTGCTGCTTTCTCTTATTATGCATGACCACTGAACAACGAGGAAGAATAACTAATGCATCCAAGGTCACCCAGGGAATCTGTGGCTGAACCTGCAATGTAACCAGGTCTTCTGAATTCCATTCCCGTGCCTTTTAATTGATTGAAATATGAGGGTTCTCCACCATAACTTACTAAATGAAAGATAGGGACGAATATAACTATTTTAACTGTTTTCCAACAGGAGAAAAATTAGAAAAGGAGACAAAATATTGGATAAAATCTCTTCTGCACACTCTTTTTATGATTTAAAGCAATAAAAGTATGTGATTAGCATATTGCCATTGAAAGTCAATGGGATTTGAGCACCTAAATGCCCCAAGCTCCTTTGGAAGCCGAGCCATAATTGATACACTGTAGAATGTTATTAGCTAAATTGGAAAAGTAAAACAAACATCACCAGCAAATCTCTGTCAAATTATGGACCATTTGACACCCACCATGGCAAAGATGGAACATTCCTTTCCGTTACAGCTGTGATTCAAATTCTGGAAGCGCTAGGCATGTGTGTGCTGCTCTCATGTGAAATGTTGAGTTCAATGAGGGGTTCTGATCTGGGTGTAATTTCTCTTAAAATAACTCTTGCTTCTGCTCATCCTACCTGAAGGATCGATGAGATTTGGGAGGTAGGCGATCCTGAGTTTGACTACTATGCCCTAGTGACTCAGGAGGGAGAGGCATTGATTAAAGAGAACAACTACAAGCTATAGGCAAACAGTTTCCACACAGCTTCAGTTTCACCTTTGTTTATCTTCTTTACCAGGAATCTAAGTTTGGTGGGAACAGAGGTAGGCCAACGTGAACACTTTTGCTTATACTCCATGCTTATACTCTGAACATTACTCCAAACTATGGCTTTGTTAACACATGAAAGTTGCATTGGTTGCACGTCAATCATTTTCTTGCCTAAAACTGGTGCATAAGCCTGTGTGGAAACTCTTATTTCAGGTTAGAAATTGTATATTTAAGTTTAAATTAAGCCTTTGGCTAAACTGAAATAAGTCTGGCTTAAACCAAAATAAAAGCACCCGCAAGCAGTTGACATTAGTTTAACCAAATCAGTTTGAATTCACAGCTGAGGTCAAAAACGCATGCAACTATCTCTTGTGTACTAGTCCCAATGGATGACTCCTTAATCTCATTTAGAAGACACCTGTTCTTTGGAAGAAAAGATACTTCCTGTATCCCTTGGTATATTTGATTCACACAATTGTTGTTAGATGTTGATAGATGTTTGTCTGCATGTGTGTGTTCCCTCTGTGTGTTGCCCTAGTCCTGCGCAGACAGCTGGCATGGCAGACCTTGAGCAACCTGTCCAATGACCACAAGATCCATTCATGGATGAGGGCACTCAGCCAGTTTTATTGTCAATGAAGCACGGTACTAGTATCCCGCAGACTCTACCGGACTGCTAACACATGCATGACCATAACAATGGACCAGCTCAGTGAATGGTGGGACTTTCTGTTCCTCCCTAGGCTAGACAAAGATACTCCCTCTGAGATACATCTTTATACCACGATACAAACAAGTTTCATACTGCCCCTGTGGCATAGTTACTGCCCCTTGACATGGCTAGTTATCACCCATCACTTTGTACATGTTGGTTCAAACAAAACATCTCTATTATCATCCTGACCTTATCTTTAGCCAGTGTCATTTAGTCAGGGTCAGTGTTTTCCTGTTATCCTTGGGGGATGTTTTTGTACTATCCTCTATATTGGAATGTTCTAGTACCACTTGATATTGGGATGTGTTTGTGTGAATGCTCTGTGCCTAGCACATCTTAGGAATATGTATTCCAACAATAACAGCCCTGTTCTTGACAGATTCTGTGAGCAGGTCCTGCCCTTGCTCACAGCATGTCTTTGCTTTACCAGTAAAGCTTTGACTACTGCTTTAGCCCAGGCCTCCAGCCTCATACCAGGCCTCTGAATCAAGGGCTTATGTCTCAGGCTCTCTTCCTACTGCAATAACTGTTTCTGCTATTTTCAGTGCCTGGACACACACTTTGCTGATTGAGCACCACTGGAACAGAAACAGAGAAAGGTCAAGATTTTACCAACCTTATTTACGTTGAACAATATGTTCTCCTTTAGGATAGTCAATGAAATCAAGGAAGCTGCTTGAATGGAGTTACACCTGCCTCCAGAACATAATCTTGTTTGCCATTAGGATCTTCATAGGCTGGACACTATTCCTGTGTATAGTCCTGTCCTATGTGTACATCATCTCCACCATCCTAAGATATGCTCTACGAAGTGGACTCTGAAACTTTTTCCACCTACACATCTCACCTGACCATCCTCCTCCTGTTCTGCATCACTTATGTTGGGCCCATCTCCAGCTTCTTCCTTGATAATACAGGGTGTTGTCCCTGGTTTACAATGCAGTGACCCCTCATCCTGAACCCATTGAGCTACACCCTGAAGAACCAGGATGTGAAAGTGGCACTGAGAAAAGTCTTGATGGGGAAATTGTATTTGCAATGAAATTGCCAATGCTTTTCTGAAGGCTCTGTGAATATCACCTGGGAACTAAGGTACTCTCCTTTTCTTATTTGGTTTTCTAGTCTCTGTTTAGTAGAAATGGTGAAAAAAATTACAACAAAAAACTGAAATTAGCATCATTTGGTACCTTCAGATGTTCCCAATTTCTTTATTTTTAGCAAAACTTTGTATTGTACTTTATAATCTATTATTTACATTAATTTTCAAAAATTTTACATAAACTTTTATTCAAAATCATTCTCAAAATGGTTAGCATACAGCACATAAACATTGTTTTCCAAAATAAGATTTTTAAACAGAATTTTTCATTGCAATTTTGAGCTGAGTTGAAAATAATCCATGCATTGCCATGTGAAATGTAAATGGGTTTTTGTGATTTTCTCTTTTTGTTTCAAGAAGCTACAAATATGATAACCATTTCTGACACTTTGATGATGTTCTTTGGCCAAAATTTCTAATTTAAATTCAAACAAAAAATTGACAAAACATTAACATTTTCATGTGTTTCATTCTGCAGTTTTTGGACACTAGTTCAATTGTAACTGTGAATGCTACTGACTTCAAGGGAACTACTCCAGATTTGTACAGTTGAGTTACTGGTATCAGAACAAGAGCTGTGCCCAAATTACATTCTGTGAGAAAATATTCTTCTCTTCGTCCTGTCCCCCAGCAATCTCCTCAGAGCCTCTTTCACCTCCTTGTTCCTCAGGCTGTAGATAAAGGGATTCAAGGTTGGGGTGATGGTTGTGTATATCAGAGCCAGCATTTTGTTGGTGTCTAGTAAATGAATGGACTTGGGTCTTAAATAGATCAGGCCACAGCTCCCGTAATACAATGTCACCACAATGAGGTGTGAGGAGCAGGTGGAGAAGGCTTTGTGTCTGCCTTCAGCTGATGCCATCTTTAAGATGGTGGAGATAATAAAGGTGTAGGACACAACAATGAGAGAAAATGGAGTGAAGATGACTAGTATAGCTGCTGTAAACAACTGCATTTCATACAAAGGGATGTCAATACAAGAAAGCTTAATCAATGGGGGAATATCACAGAAGAAATAGTTAATCTGATTGGACCCACAAAATGGCAAGGTGAAAACCCAGGCTGTCTGTACTAGGGACACCACATTACCCCAGAACCAAGAGAGAATTGTCAAGGAAAGGCAGACCCTCCTGTTCATGATGAGCCTGTATCTCAATGGGTTGCATATAGCCACATAGCGGTCATATGCCATGGCAGCCAGAAGGAAGCACTCAGAGATTCCAAGGAAGAGCAGGAAGTACATTTGGGCAGCACAGCCCATGTAGGAAATGCTCCTGTTGTCTGAAAGGAAGTTCATCAGCATCTTGGGGACAGTGACTGAGGTATAGCAGATCTCCAGGAAGGATAAGACCCGGAGAAAGAAATACATGGGGGTGTGAAGGGCGGGGTCCATGGTGATGAGGATGATGAGGATGTTCCCCATCAGTGTAATGGTATAAATGGACAGATAGATGGAGAACAGAGGCACCTGCAGGTTATGGTGGTTGGACAATCCTAGTAGAATGAATTCAGTCACTGTGGTGAGGTTCCTCCTTCTTGATTCTTCTGCATAATTCATCTGTGGGAGACAATAAATACCCAGATATCATGTGAAGAAATGACCCACTGCAGAAAATAAGGAGAAATGCTCAAAGGCACACAGAGAAGTCAGACTTTCAACTCCCATGGACATTCCATGGGAGTTGGGGCCCAGATCATCAATGATAATTCAAAGGATAACTTGCATTGATTTCTAGGGGTGTTAGGTACTTAAATACTGTTAATGATCTGTACTTTGGTGCTTGACTTCTTCAAAATCGTCCTCAAAACTATAAGGGCTTCTTCTCCTTCTCCCTAGGGCAAATTTCCCATAGATGCCAATCTGGGTTAATTGGTATGTGTTCATTCTAGTTGCAGTCACGAAATGAGAGAAAATGTCTCAATGAAAAGAAACATCCCCCAAATGTGTAGTTTCTGTTGAAAAATCAGAACTACCTGTAAAAGTCCCCTCAATTGGATAGAACGACACACAGATAGATCTATATAAAGAGAAATAGATTAATAGATAGGTAGCCCAATTGACCAGTGGATAGATGGATAGATTTCACTAATCTCTTTAAATTTTATCCTCTTTCAAATTCCTTTAAGCATCCCACCTTTCCCCCTTCTCCAATAAGGACACACAATTTCTTATTGTTATAAATTCATCAGGAACACATTGACTACACTATGTTCTAATCGGTACACTATACGGACCCCAAGATAGTGTAGATCACCAAAGTTTCTTTGAAGTATATGGATCCTTACTGATTTGCACAAGCTGCATATTTCCCCCCTACAGTCCCATCTGACTGGCACAGAGTTTTCTGCCCTGTTCAGTGATTGCCAAATAATAATATTGAGATTCTAACTAACTTTCTGTCCACCATGACCAGGTGGAATTTTAAAGCACTTGAGGGCTTTACACAGAAAAATCAGAGGAGATGGGCAGGCCACTTCTCTTTTTTGTGCCTTAGTTTCTCCAGCTATAGAAAGGGATGATTAGTTTTATTTATCCCTCAGTGGAATTGTGAGTCTAAAATAATTAATATTTGTAGAACTCTTTGAGATCCTCAGATTACTGTTGCTATGGAAATGCAAAGTGACATTATTATTACCGAATTAAATTGATTTCTAAATAACTGTTGATAATTCCAATTCATATGGAATAGATTATGGTTTCATAATATATGGACCAGAGCCCATTTTGATTCTTTTTTTTTTTTAATTTTATGAAAAGTATAATAAAAAACTGGAGAGAGTACAAAAAAGAGGTAAAAAGTCTGATACTTTTTAATGGGGGAAGGGAATTAAAAATCTAAGGTATGAAGAAATTTACAAAGACCAGAGTATGTGACTATAGGATATGAGGAAATGTAACAACTGTTTGCAGACAGATAGAAGGAAGTTAAAAAAAACAGAGCTGGTTGAAAATTTTCAGAGGAATGTTTTCCGTAAGAAAACGATGATTTGATAAAATCTAAATATTTAGGTGGAATGTTTTGATTTTATCTAAATTGTCTATGGAAAATTGATATGGTAGAATAATATTGCTTCATGGTTATCATTTCAACCATCAATATAATCAAATTTATAGAGTCAAAATGAAATGTTTTAATATTATTAAAAACAACAATTTTAATTTATTCAGATATTTTTTCAGAATATTTTGTTTCACTAAAATAAAATCTTGAGATTTTGAATTTTTGGCCTGATTTAGGATTAAACCTAATTTTGAAAACTATGATTTTATGGTAGAACAGCTATGAAAAAAGAGAGAAGGCATTGTTCTTATATTTATTTCTAATAACAATAATTATCAAGAGTTAGCCAGTTCTTTGAGCCCTTACTGATTAGCATTTGAATTGTTCCCTGAGCAATTCCACAGAAACCAACGTGATAATTTATGGAACAAGGTCCCATTCAATGTGAAGCTATCACAATATGTCCTCCACCATTTACATAGCACCCCCCAACCGTGCACCAAAGACCTCTGAATAACTGACATTGGTTGGACCAGTCACACAACCTCTGACTGTGGCAGGTCAGTATTTACACCAGTTTTGCAGATGGAAAAACCAAGGCACAGGGAAGCAAGAAGTGATTCTCCACCAAGGTCACACAGCTAGTCTGTGGAGGAACAGGAAGGGATTTCGGGTTTCATGAGTCACCCTAATCTAAGCACAGAACAACCCCTGAATATACCCTATAGATATGAGAGTATACATTGCTGCAGAAACCCAATGATATGACTGATCAAACTGCACAGATGGAGGCCATGTCTATATAGAGAGACAGACAAAGAGTTCATTTCATGCACTCACTTCCACAACCATCAATCCAATGCCTTTGGTTGGTTCTCAAGATGCTCCATTCTAAAGACACAAGTAAAGGCTGCATGAATACAGAGGTTGCAGAGACCACAGCCTGGACAGCTTCGATTTCAGGAAAAAAACAACATCTATAAGGGATCACTTAAAGCCAACCTCTACAATCTAGCAAACTTTGCTACATGAGGAATCTCATTCACGTGTGCCTTTGCAAAACTGAGCCCTGGATAAATGTCTGATAAAGCAGACAGTCCTATCAGGTTGCTAAACACCACTAAAATTTCAGAATCAGGAAGTTCTGTGTTTATGATATGATCAGGCAAAATTAAAATGTTATGGGCTAATTCAGTGTCTGAGATCTCTGGAAATCACTGTTTGCTTAATTAAAGGGAATTGAAAGTAATTCAATAAAAGGAGAGAAATCACTTCATTAGTGTTAATTCTACCTAATCCTTTCCAGACAAATAATATGATAACTTGATACAAACTCCCCTTTGCCTTCAACTTAACTTCACAATTGCCAGATTCTGCTGGATACAGAATTATCTGTGTCTGATTTACTAGAGGGATATGTTCTGGTTTGCATTACTTATTGGACATCTTTTCCTAAGTTATTTATTTGAATTGAGGTAATACCTAGGAGCCCCAGTCATGGAATAGGATTCCATTGCGCTATGCTCCGGATAAATCCTGAATAAAAAGTCAGCCCTTCCCCCCAAAAGTTGCAGCCTAATTACATCATTTCCCAATCTTTTGGAAGATTTTGCATTAGTATATGGAGCCCTGGGGATGGCTAGCATCAGGAACATCTGAGGATAGGCACCTGTTTAATTGCAGTTTTACATTTCTTTGGGAAAGCAAGGAAAAGAAGTACTAAAGGGCTGATACACAGCAGGTGAAAATTCTTTGTTAGAAATGAGAATCTGCCCTGGATTTCTCTACTGAGATTGTTCAAGTCACAAGGGCAAAAACAACATGCTCTCAGCTATGTTTTCAGTCCATGCAAAAGTGGATGCTAACCAAAATTTAGTCAGATCCAAAATAAGTTCCCCCTACCTCCAGCTCCTTATGCTCAGCTCTCTGCAGGAAGAAAGTACGGATTTCTGTGGTCTACTTCAGCCTTCTTACATAAACCTTCGGGAGTAATTATGCTGAAACCACTGTGCTCCGCACACCAGGGAATTTTATACCCATGTGTTCCCACTGCTTCTCTCTGATTCAGTTGCAAAAGTCTGCAGCATTAGATTTTTCAATAGAAACTTTTGTCTTGTTCCTGGACCTTAGCATAAATAAAGCGATATACCTATTTCATAGAACTGGAAGGGACCCTGAAAGGTCACTGAGGCCAGCCCCCTGCCTTCATTAGCAGGACCAAGTGCTGATTTTGCCCCAGATTCCTAAGTGGCCCCCTCAAGGATTGAACTCACATCCCTGGGTTTAGCAGGGTAATTCTCAAATCACTGAGCTATCCCTTCCTCACCAAATTCTCATTTGCATTAATGCCAATTCATGTGGTCATGTGGTTCTGTCTATGTCCCAGAGCCTTGTAGTGGGTGTGAATGCCATTTATATCCATTTTTAGGCCCTTTTTATATGTCTGAAGTGGTACAAAGCAGCTTCCATGTCGATGAGATTCAGATCTACTGAGTCAAATTCTCTTTTGAAGCCATATCTACACTTGGAGCTCGGGGAGCAGAGGTACAGACACCTGCGCTGATAGCGTCTGAGTGGGTTTGTAAATCCAAGTGATGAGCTCATGCTACTGCCGTTTGCCGCTGCCTGTGCTACTATGGCTGCACTACTATTTTTAGCACACCATCTCAATGACCGTGAACACAGGTACGTCTACATGAGCCGGTAGAATCACATCTAGATATACCCTAAATTACACCAGTGTGAAACTAAATTAAGCATGAATAACCCATGAGCATGATTCAATGAAAGAAACCTGTTGGCTTCAGATCTTACCCTCAAAGGAGAGCACAAACAGTCCTGTTTCAATTAGTGCCATTTACCTCATTGTGACTACTTATAGTGGGAAACATTACACTGGGTAGTAACTGCTCATGGAATCATGGCATAACTGTATGAACTTCCCTGCAGCTAATAAAAATTTGTTCCTGTCATATTAAAAGCAGAGCTCCCCTGGATAAATCCGTCTGCTTTGGATAGGGTAGGTAGGTAATTGTCATAGATCCATGGATTCCAGGGCCAGAAGGGTCGGTTGTAATCATTTAGTCTGAGCTTCTGTATAAACCAAACCAGAGAATTCCCGCAAAGTAATTCATGTTTGAACTAGAGTATACATTAAAACAAAACAAAACATCCAATGTTGATTGAAAGATTGTCAGTGATAGAGAATCTATCACAACCCTATTCCTTGGTGTATTCGTCATATCAAGTAAGGACTTGCTACCAAATTTTGACCTCATTATAGTGAAGCACTTAAGCATGTGCTTCATTTGAAACCTGAGCATAGTCACATGGAAGTCAATGGGAGTTTAACACATGCTCATTTAATCCCACTTAAGTATCATCTTACACCTCATTGGTTTCAGTGAGGCTACTCATGCTTAAAACTTAGCACCCACTTCATTTACAAAAATTGAATAATAATCTTTCTATATATCTAGGTATTTATGTGATCTGCATCACTGTAACATAAGCACCTTCACAGAGATGAATTGTGTTTACTCTAGCAGCACCTCTTTGAGGGTAGTCTATGTTATCCCCATACAGACAGGGAAACCAGAGCATGGGTGTTTGATACACAGTTTCCCAACATGGAGTGTTAGAATATGATATTATGTTTTGGTTTCGTGCTCTCTCTTCTTATGGATGATCACTGAACAATGAAGAAGATTAAGCGACTCAGCAAAGGTCATCCAGGGAGTCTGCGCCTGAGCCAGGAATGTAACCGGGCCTTCTGAGTTCCATGCTGGTGCCTTATCAATTAGTTGGCTGAAAAAGGAATGTTCTCCAGCCTAATTTACCAAATGAAACATAAGGGCAAATATGACCATTTTTACTGCTTTCCAACTGGAGTAAAGTTGGGAATGTATAAGAAAATCTGGAAGAAATTCCTTTTTCACACTCTTTTTACTGTCTAAAGCAATAAAACCACAAGATTAATGTATTGTCATTGAAAGTCAATGGGATTTGAGCATCTAACTTCCTTAGTCTCCTTTGAAAATCCCAGCCATAGTTCATAAAGTCTAGAACGTTATTGACTAACCTGAAAAAAATAAAAATAATAATACCAGCAAAACTCCACAAAATTATGGACCTTTTGACATGCAGCATGGCAAATGTGGAACATTTCTTACCATTAAGCCATGATTGAACTCTGGAAGCTCTCTGTGTGTGTTGTGCTGCTGTTTTGTGAAATGTTGTGTTCAATGGCAGGCCCTGACATGGTCAGCATCTCTTCTAAAATAATTCTTCTTTCTGATCAGCCTACCCGAAGGATCAATGAGCAAGTGGCTGAGATTTGGGAGGGGAGCGATCCTGAATTTGACAGCTGTGCCCTACTAGCTCAGGAGGCATTGATGAGTTTTGATGTCTAACAGAGTGATGAATTTAAGCTCCCAAGCTTGTCTTTTGAATGGTTTCCTTTGAGGATGAGGATGAGAAGTCAGATATGGAGTGATCGTTTTGTGAAAAGTGTTTTCTGTGTGAGTTCATTTGTGAGTATAGTGATTGTCTAGTTTCACCCATATTGTTGTTGTTGGGGAAGTTGGTGATCATATGTTGTGATCAACATGTGTAGGCCTGCAGAGTCTTGGAAGGACAAGCCTGTGTGGCCAGAGGCTGATGGTTTCAGGGAGCTGATCCACATCAGGCGCAGACAAGTCTCCCTGGACAGGTGGTGGCAAAGTGCCTCCCAACCCCAGGTTCCTCTGGGAAGCATCACCATGGTCACAGGAATTTAACCTGCATGTTTCACTAAATGACCAGCACTCCATCCACTCATCCACCCCTCCATGAATGATCATGATGTATGAAAAATATCAGTCCAGAAAGTTAATGAGAAATCTAGCTCAGTAGTAGAGATGGTTGGAGATTTTCCATTAGAAACATGGGAGAGCAGGGCAGAGGAGAGGAGTTTGGGCAAAAAATGGCTATTTCATCAAAATGGACTTTTCCTTGGGAAATGTCTATTTTCAATTAAAAAAAACACAGTGGTTGATTTTTGTTGTTGAAAACCTCAACAACAAAAAATCATCAAAAATGTAGCTGAAAATTGATTTTTTTCCCAAATGTTTTCATGGGGTGTGTGTGGATGGAATTCCTGACTAGTTCTACTGAGAAGAAACCACAGCCTGATGGGCACTTGAATTTTATGCTCACAGCATAAACACAGAGAAATTTGATGCAAACATAAAACATAACATGACTTTATTTCTTAGAATACAGAACAATAGTTCACAAAACTCCCAAACCAGTGAGAGACAAAGCAGGCTTCTCCCTTAGTCATAATTCACCCCACCGGGCTCTAGACTGGCTCTGTGCAGATTGACTCCTAGTCCTAGATTGCAGGCTTCCCTACAGAGTCCTTTGCCTGCACTCAGTACCAGTAAATCCCTTCCAAACTTGGAAAGACGAATTGTGATTTTAACACAGTTTTCAGTACATCACATGGCACTTTCAGCAAATACCTGTAAATCACATTGATTTCAGTAGGACTCACATTCCATATGGTTTGTTTCAATGGGATGATAATCATGAAGGACTGATTTGAGCCAGAGATTCCAGGATCGGACTCCGAGTTTAGATCACATGAATTTCATCACACGGTCTCCATTTTCATTTTGATCTAAAGGCATTAGCTTGAATTCTCTGAACTGCTGTGAAAGAACCAAGTTTCCTGACAACTTGCCTCAGGGCCTCCTTTACCTCTTTGTTTCTCAGGCTGTAGATGAGGGGGTTGACCAGTGGTGTGAGAATGGTGTAGAAGACAGAGAAGACTTTGGTCATGCTTCGAAGTGTGTTGACGTCTGGAAGCAAGTAAACAATGATTAGGGTTCCATAGAAAATGGTCACCACGATGAGGTGAGAGGAACAGGTGGAAAATGCCTTTTTCCTACCAGTGGTGGATGGGATTCTCAGGATGGTGGTGATGATAGAAATGTAGGAAGTCAGGGTTAATAGAAATGGTGGTAGTGTGAATAAGGAGGACAGCAGGAAAGCCACAAGTACCATGCCATGGGTGTCACTGCAGGAGAGTTTTATCACTACGTTGAATTCACACAGGAAATGGTCAATTTCATTGGGACCGCAGAACATTAACATCGATATCCAAGATACTATTATGGAAGCAGCCACAAATCCACTAATCCAAGACCCAGCTGCTAGCTGGAAGCAGAACCTATCATTCATGAGGGCTGTATAGTGCAGTGGTTTACATATCGCTAAATACCGATCGTAGGACATCGCTGCCAGGAGATAGCATTCTGAACATGCCAAGACACCAAAACAATAAAGCTGCATGAAGCAGCCACTCACAGAAATGGTTCTGTCCCCAGTCAGGAGACTGGCCAGCAGCCTGGGCAGGATGGTGGAGGTGTAGCAGGTCTCCAAGCAGGACAGGTTCCCCAAGAAGAAGTACATGGGGGTGTGAAGGTGCTGATCAGCCACAACTAGTGCAACAATGAGGATGTTCCCGGCCATGGTCATAATGTAGATCACTAGAAACAGCAGGAAGAGAAGAACCTGCAGTTCTGGGACATTCCCAAATCCCAGGAGGATAAATTCCATGATGGACGTTTGATTTCTGCTTTCATGTGTGCCAGGGGGAGTATCCATGGGATGGGGGGAGGGGGGAAGAGAACGCTGCAATGATAATGAAGAGACATTTGCTTTTGTAGTACAGTGCCAAAATTACAATTCAATTATTGCTCAAAAGCACCCTCTGATGATTACCAGCCCTAGTCTTACTTGAAGAAACTCAGCTGGGATGTTTAGCACCAGCTATCACTGCTGCTCGAGGCATCTAAACATTTTCCTCAACAATATTGCTTGTATATTTCTCTTTCCACATGATCAATTGCTGGGGTGGCACCTCTCCAATGCACTGTTGGTGGGCTGTATTGCAGCATGAAACTCAGAAGACCTGGTTTTGTTTCCAACCTTTGGTCAGTCATTTCACTGCTCAGCTGAGAGACCATGCACAACTTTCTGCATTCAGAAATATAGAAACAACTTCCTCTTGCCATCATGTTTGCTGTTTATATTTATGCCCATCAGTGTAGATTTTTTTTATAGCCATTTCAATGTGATCATTCCTAACAGAGGACAGATGGAAGGGTGCCTTGATTTCTCTACACTGTACTTTTCGGCAACCATATCACTTTACAATCACTCATTTTATTTTTAGTTTTTCACCATATGACACTTGGAACCCAATTGTGCAACAAATTAAAGTCAATGGGACTGATTATAGTGTGCAAAATTAAGCATATGGGCAATCTTTGTAGGATCAGGGCCTTAATTGATTAATCCGTGTGATACCACAGTGATGTGTTTAGATAGATAGATAGATAGATAGATTTATTTTTCTATCCATGTTGCTAACTTCTAGCTCTGTCTGTTTCCTTCTGTCCTGTGTGTCATTCAGAGAGGTATTTGGAAATACTTTGGGTATTTCATTAACATGCCCCTTTCAGATAATTAATGCAGATATTAAATAAAATGTGAGGTAACACTGGCCCTCTAACTTCCATTTTTTTAAATCAATGCCCTCTTATATGGTCTGTTGGCCAATTCTCCACCACTGGCATTTCTTGAGAGGATTGATGAATTGCAGCTTTTCGGCATTTCTATTACTTGCTTTTTTTGAATTATCTGAGAACAGACAGAAAAATTCTCCAATATATTCATGATATAAAAGTGCTCATAGAGTTCATCAGTGAAGAATATTTTGTCTCCAGATCATTCTCAGAATCTGTGTTATTCAAAATTTACACAGTGCTGTTCTGTTACATTTTTCTGATGGTGTTTCCTGTACTCTTCATTGGATGACTACCTAGCCCAGCATGTTCTGTACTGTTTACCTCAGTTTACATATAAGCAGTAAACAGGGTCCTCTGGACAAAAAGAGGGGGTAGACCGGTTTCTCAAAGACAAAGGACAAGCTGATGCCTCTAGCCACGTGTCATCAAAGTTGATGGGCAATCGCCTTTCAGGTGGCCATTCTTTGAGCAACTGGTTTGTAATGTAGTATCCAAAACAGAGATGAAAAAAGTATAGAACAAAGCCACAAGTTATGGAGCTGTTACAAACTGGTGGGTTGGGTTTTCTTGATGTATAGAGAGTTTTGTAATTTGTCAAACCATATTATAAATGTAACTAGCGTCAATGCATATTTCTGAAGCATATCTTTATTTCCATCCTCTTTGTAACAGCCCTTAACATATTTGAAGATTGCTATAAGATCCCCCTCAGTCTCCTTTTTTCGAGAGTGAACATGCCCAGTTTTTTTAACCTTTCCTCATAGGTCAGGTTTGCTAAAACCTTTGATCATTTTCATTGCTCTCCACTGGAGTTTTTCTTCCTAACTTTGCATTTGTGTTTATTGAATTTCATCTTGTTGATTTCAGATGAAATCTCCAATTTGTCAAGGTCATTTTGAATTCTTATCCTGTCCTCCAAAGTGCTTGCAAAGCCTTCCAGCTTGGTGTCATCTGCAGATTTTATAAGCATACACTCCACTCCATTATCTAAATCATTAATGAAAATATTTGATAGTACTAGACCCAGGACAGAACCCTTGGGACCCCACTAGATACATCCTTCCAGTTCGACAGAGAACCATTGATAACTACTCTTTGGGTAAATCTATACGGCAAATAATGAAACAAAACAAAAACACACCAAAAACTACCCAGCAGCAGTGAGTCTCAGAACCTGGGTTTGCAGACTTGGTCTTGTAGGGTTCTTCCTACAACACTAAAAATAGCTATGTAGATGTTCTGGCTTGTGCTGGAGGTCAGGCTTTGAAATCCATTCTTTTCCCTGGGCTTCAAACTGGTAGTCTACATGTCTATTTTTAATGCCATACCATAATCCCCACAAGCCCAAGTCTAGAGATATGGGCTCTGAGACTTGCAGACACAGGGTTAGTGTTTTTGCTGTGTGGACGTACCCTTTGAGTACGGCCTTTCAACAAGTTTTTTACTCATCTTATAGTAATTTAATCTAAATCACATTTCCCTGGTTTGCTTATGAAAAAAGTCATGAAGGACTGCATCAAACGGCTTACTAAAATCAAGCTATATCATATCTATTGCTTCTCCCCTATCCAATAGACCAGTTTATATACATGTGAACATAAAAACAATGATGCACACAAGCATATGAACATATGATCGTAATCACCAAAAATGCAATCAAATGCACTAGCACAATTCTATTCACATATATACACAAGGATGCAAAAACCTACAAATGCAAACACGCAGATGTACGTATACAAGGACATGCCCCCAAACTATAGAAATAGATAAAACATGTTGGCTATAATTTATTAAGCCATCTAGGGGATTTACATACTTATTTCCCATTGGCAATTAAAAGCATGGATGAATTTTTTCAGACATTCCATTAGAAATGTAAACCTTTCAAGCTGGATGGATGAAAAAATGTTTTGGGTTTGGTGAGGGCTTTTGTTGTATTTTTCCCTTGTGGAAAATTTCAACTGTTCATTGAAAAACAAAAAAATCTCCCAAAGCACTTTTTGGCGGGTACTTTTGCAACCAAACCTCCAAAATTTCCACCCAAAACCTGAAAATTAGTCTATTTTCAGGTTTTCTAATTATATATATATATATATTCAAAGAAAACAGACACTTTCCAATTACCTCAAAATCAAATTTGAAAATTTCAAATATGTGTTTTAATTTCATCCATTCCCCTCTAACTTACCTGCTTGGAGCAAATTGCCTTTGCCTCAGCACAATTCTCCAAGTGGCAAAAGGCATCCATTTATATACATTTTGGTGTTCACCAGGGAGGTACCCTGAAAGAGGCTCTGCCGTGATGTTGCCAAGCAACCAGAACTGCCCTTAGTTATCACAGATGAAGAGTGGAGGCTTCCAAACTTACACAGCTGGCTACACCCGACATTGTGAGCTATCAAAAAATGGGCAGTTTAGATCAGTCTGGTTCAGGCTCGGAGAGCTGGTGAGTTGGTTTGTGTTTGAATTAAGCTGTGAGTGATGTCATGCTGGGCTCCCGACCATTGCTTTGCAGTGATTGTGACTAGGGTAGCATCACGAAACACCGATGTCACCAGGACGCAGACACTGTCGAAGCCATTGCCACTGTTTAGTGACCCCCAAGAAGTAATCAGTGGGTACTCATGGAAATTGATCACGTGTAGTTGATTCTTTTTATTCCCACTAGAGAAATGCCCAGAGGCCCAGAGGTTAGAGGTCACAGAAAGTCCATCACAGCCTCAGAACAAGGCAGTATTCCTTTTTATGGCCACATCATGCTGTAGCTTTTCTGCATTAGGATATATGATCAAAGCTGCCTTGCTAGGGTATGTGCAAATAATAGGCTTCCATGTGTCTCAGCTTACACATCACAGGCTACAGAGGCCTGATAAAGCTCTGCCAAAGAGAAAAGAAGGTGTGGGCTAGGGACACGGAAGAAGAGTCAGGGCAGACCAATTGTCCAACTTACATGGAGAGTGTTGGCAAGAAATTTGGGCCCCATTAAAGTCAAAGGCAAAACTCTTGTTGAATTAACAATAGTAGTGACACAAGTTACTAGAGACCAAAGCAGATCTTGAATAAAGCAGAAATGAAATTGTTAAGGAGGATCCTTGGAGTTATAAGGATGGGCCATGCTTGAAACGAACAAATTAGAGGAAGTGTGAAGGGTTATAGAAAAGCTAAGGGAATTCAGGCTTAGATGATTTGGGCGTGTGAAAGGAAAATTGGAAGAACAGATGGGAAACAGCCTGTTGAACTTAGAAGAGGAGGGTAATAGAATGATGACCCAAAACTAGATGGATGGATGTCCTACAAAGGGATCTGGTTAGCTGCAAAGTTTCAGAGGAACTTCTTCAAGACAGACTGGAATGGAGAAGAAGGACTTGAAGAGCTAACTCTGTTTAGGTGGCAAGCTAGAAGAAGAAAAGCAGTAGTAACATGGATACAGGTTGTGGTGGTGGTGGAATAAGTCACAGAAGCAGTAGTAGTATAATTAGTAAGTGGCTTAATCGTGTCCTCACCATGAGCTCAGCTCCTGGATTAGACCAAGAGGGCGATTCTGACTGATCCAGTGCTTCTCTGGTAAGGGGCTATGCCTGATCTCTTCTGGGCCATACCATCCTCCTGTATCCAGTGTAGGAGTGTAAGGGGTGCTCTGCACCCTTTCCATTCTCAGGGTTGGAGCCGTGGTCTGAATGCTTGCTGTAGGTGCCTGGCTGGAGCTAACTAGTCACCACATTTGGAATTGGGAAGGTCTTTCCTCCAGGTCAGATTTGCAGGGACCTCATGGGATTTCAGCTTTCTCTTCAGTGTGGAGTGTGGATCACCTGCTAGGATCAAATGGTCACATCCCAGCTGATCAATTCCCTGCCATGGCAGGGACCTCAACCACTCATAGCACCTAAGTCTATTTACCCCTTCACATAACACAAGAACAAGGGGTCACCCAATGAAATTAAGAGGCAGGACATTTAAAACAAAAAAAAAAGGAAGTATTTTTTCACATAACATACAGTCAACCCATGGAACTCATTGTCAGGGGACCTTGTCAGGCCAAAATATAACTGGGTTCAAAAAAGATTTAGATAAGTTTATGGAGGACGGGTCTATCAACAGCTTTTAGCCAAAACAGTCAGGGACTTAACCTCGTGATTTAGGTGTCCCTAAACCTCCAACTGCCAGGAACTGGGACTGGATGACAGGTGATGGATCATTCACTAATTACCCTGTTCTGTTCATTCCCTCTGAAGAACCTGGCATTGGCCACTGTCAGAAGACAGGACACTGGACTAGATTGAACAATGATCTGATCTAGCATGGCAGTTCTTATGTTCCTGTTCTGTGCCTGTGGCATACAACAGCTTAGTCTTCTGAGGGCTGAAATACCTTTAGTTTAACTGAAATCATTGGGCTTATTATGTGAGTGGAATGTAATGGCCTGTGATGAACAGAAGGGCAGAATGGATGAGCTAATGGTCCCTTCTGGCCTAAACCTTTATGAAACTATAGAAACTTTTGCCCCTTTGAGTACCACTAAATAACTCCTGCTGTGAGTTGGCCAAGTAAATGTAGTAGTAGCAACAAGAATAGTAATGGGTAGTAAGATAATGTCTATGTTTGACTGCTCCTACTTCATTTACATCTGCAGAACTTCATACCCTGTGTTCAAAGTCAAATATGAATATTAACCAGGTGACCCCATCACACTCCTCTTACAAACTTTGACCATCCGTAACTCATGCTATATGCCTATTAAACCCCTTGGCAGGAAGAAAAATGAAGGAATCTCAAGCTTCCTCTTTTGTAATGCAACCTATTTGTTGTGTGGTGATGTAACATACACTATCCTTTCAGACCACTGATAGTTAGCAAGGTGTCTTTGTCCAGTTCTGATGGGGACTTGGATTTACACTGGGGTCTCTGATACATGGTGGTATATTTGGATCCTTGGTCTCTCAATACCAAGTCCATTTTAGAAGACTATAGTGAAAGAAAAATGTAGTTGTATTGATGTGTCTAAGATACAAGAGGTTTGTATCTATGAAACAACAAAGGAATAGGGGAGAGGGAATATTTTATTTTATTTTAAAGAGAGAGAGAGAGGAATCTAGAGTAGATTATGATGATGAGAAACAGACTGTTAGATATGTCGATAGATTGATAGCTGAATGTGTAGAGGGATAGATTGATAGGACTTTTCTTTTTGCGGATACAGACTAACACGACTGCTACTCCGAAACCATTCTTTACTGTGTTATTACTATTATGCAAGGCAATTTACAGTAGAAGAAAAGAGAGCTTTCCTGATGCAAAGACATACTGAGACACATTTTTTTCCCCAATTAAGTTTGACCATAATTTTGATTACCTATTCTGTTCATTCCCTCTATGGCAACTGGCAATTGGCCACTGTCAGAAGACAGGATACTGGGTTAGATGGACCTTTGTTCTGATCCAGTATGGCCATTCTTATGTTCTTATTAGGGCCCCAACAAATTCATGGCCATGAAAAACGCAACATGGATTGTGAAATCTGGTATCCCCCCATGAAATGTGGTCTTCTGTGTGTTTTTATGCTATACTATACAGATTTCACAGGGGATACCAGCTTTTCTCAAATTGGGGGTCCTGACCCAAAAGGGAATTGCAATAGGTTGCAAGGTTATTTTAGGGGGGGTGCGGTATTGCCACCCTTACTTCTGCACTGCCTTCAGAGCCCAGTGGGCAGAGATCAGCAGCTTTTGGCCAGGCACCCAGATATGAAGGTAGCACACCACCACCAGCAGCACAGAAGTAACGGTGGTAATACCTTACCATGCCATCCTTACTTCTGTGCTGGTGGTGGCTCTGTCTTCAGAGCTGGGCTCCCAGCCAGCAGCCACTGCTCTCCAGCTGCCCAGCTCTGAAGGTAGCTCTGCTGTCAGCAGCAGTGCAGAAGTAAGGGTAGCAGTACCAGAACCCCCTCTATAATAACCTTGTGACCACCCCAAAACTTCTTTTTGGGTCAGGACCCCTCCAATTACAACACCGTGAAATTTCATGTTGAAATAGCTGAAATCATGAAATTTACGATTTTTAAAATCCTGTGACCATTAAATTGACCAAAATGGATCATGAATTTGGTAGGGCCCTACTTATGACCAATAAGAGAAAAAAAAATGTTTTAGGAAAAAATTCAAAATTGCAAGAATCTGCACATTTCCAAAGGTTTAAAAGAGTTTATTTCAATAGTTTTTTTCTAGAGTTTTTTAACATAATTTTCTTCTCAATGTTTTTTAAACAATATTGAATGACTGTTGAACTTTTGTCATTTACAAAATACAATATAAATGAAACATTTTGATAACCCTTTAAATGGTATTTTCTCTTAAAAATGATAAAAAATGTCATGATATTTTTGTAGAGAATGAATATTTTTGAAAACCGTGACCGTATTTTAGGGGTTATTTTCATTTCAGAGATGGACATTTTTGAAGAGAAATATTAAATATTTATTATTATTATTATCATTAGTGCTAAAATATTACATATCCATGAATACAAATATTCACATAACATAGCTACATAACATTTAATTTCATTATATTTTAAGGACCTGTTTTCTATCTATACATATACACACACGTATGTGTAGATAGATAGATATCATTATATAACTACACATACCAGTGCACACATTTTGGAATTGGCATTATTTATGTTCCTGTTTTGTTTATTTCACTGATATGTAAAATTTCAGTGTCAGAAGATCAATCAGACACTTTTTATCTCTTCACTTATACTCTAGTCCCACTTCTTCTGTGCCCCCTCCCCACCCCAGGACTTCCTGTATAATTTCAAATACCTCAGAAACTTGAAACAACCATCATATTTTCATTTAAAATCAACTTCTCACAAAAAAATATTTTAATTTCCCATCACCCTATTCAAAATTACAGTGGCCCGGGGAGTGTTATGTCATGAAATCTTGAACTAAAATGGAGATGATCAAAAAATTTTGAGAAGAATGTTTGTCCAGTGAAAAACAGCTTTTCTTGAAAATTCAGCTTTCCATGAGAAGCCGTCCCCAACTTTAAAACGTTTCCATTTTCCACAAAAGTTTCAGTGACATTTTAATCTATATATTACTGTTGAATCAGCATTGCACAATTTTATTTGATAGATAGATAGATAGATAGATCTTTTCAAAAAAATGGAAAATTGGAGTTTTGGCTAAAACTAAATATTTCACAGAAAATTAAATTTTCATCAGAAAAAAAAAGTTTTGTTTTAAGGCTGAAATATTTTCACTTCTCAGTAGTTTTTTTTTTTTTTTTTGCCCTTTAAAAAAAATTTAAAGTCAAAATTTACTCGTGCTAATTTTCCATATTGGGAAAAAAATCAACCAGCTTTGTCAGACAGATAGCTACATTGATTGAATGGTTAATCTTGCACACAATGTGTCAAAAGAGCCAATGAATGGACGCTTAGGCTAGTGAAATTCAAACTGTAAATAAGTAATATATCTTCAACAATGAGATTAAGTAAGAATTGGAAATACTTATCCAGGGATTTGATGGATTTCCATCACCTAAAGTCTTTAAAGCAAGACTGAATGTAAGAAGTACTGAGAAAAATTATATTCCATATAGTAGGAGGACTAGATGATCATAATGGCCCCGTTTGACCTTAAAATCAATAGAAAGATAGATAATTCTTCACTGTATTAGAACTGACCTGCAAGGTAAATTGTTAAAGGAAAAGAGTGATTTCCTGACCCAAAGACATAGTGAGAACAAGGTTTTCTTGCCTGATGAATTTGCACCATTTAGAGAAAATGTGTTAAGACAAAATAAAAAAAATCGGAAATATTTTCATTTCAAGGGGTTAAAAACAAGTTTATTTCAATAGTTTTTGTAGAATTTTTTCAATCCATTTTTTTTCATTTTGTTGAACATATTGAAATGGCTATTATTTTTTTATTTACTAAACAGTGGAAAACAAACATTTTAAGAATCCTTTAAATGTGATTTTCTTTGAAAAAATATTAAAAATTTCATGATATTTTTTTGCAGAAAATGATTTTTTTATTACTTTCATAGGAAAAAACACATATAACTAAGGACCACACATATGAACTATAATTTACCAGAGGGGTGGGTGTTAAGGGATGGGGCACAGTATGCTAAGCTCTGATGGGGCAGGGATGGTGTCCCTAGCCTCTGTTTGACAGAAGCTGGGAATGGGCAACACAACAGGTGGATCATTTAATGATTACCTGTTCTGTTCATTCCCTTTGGGGCACCTGGCATTGGCCACTGTCAGAAGACAGGATACTGGGTTAGATGGACCTTGGGTCTGACCCAGTATGGCTGTTCTTATGTACCTCTATTTCATGCTAACCTTAGCAAATTGAGTTTACCTTTACTGATTTTTGTGGGAAAGGCACATATTTCACAAGAGCTTTCCTCAGGGCTCTGTTCACCTCCTTGTTTCTGAGGCTGTAGATGAGGGGGTTGACCATGGGAGTCAGGACTGTGTAGAAGACAGAGAACATTTTGTTCAGGTTTTCCACTGTAGCACTATCTGGTAGCATGTAGACAATCATTAGGGTTCCGTAGAAAATTGTCACCACAATGAGGTGAGAGGAGCAGGTGGAAAAGGCCTTTTGCCTCCCCATGGTGGAAGGGATTCTCAGGATAGAGGCGATAATAGAAATGTAGGATGTCACAGTTAATAGGAATGCGGGAAGGGTGAAGATGGAGGAAAGTATGAAGGTCACAAGTTCCATCCGGCTGGTATCACTGCAGGAGAGTTTGATCAAAGGGGTGAAATCACAGAAGAAATGATTAATTTCATTTGGTCCGCAGAAAGTGAACTGTGCTAACAAAGATGTCGTGACAGTGCTAGCCAGGAAGCCACTAATCCAAGACAAAGATGCCATCTGGAGGCACAAGCTGCCATTCATCTGCGTTGCATAGTGCAGAGGTTTACATATTGCTAAGTACCGATCATAAGACATCACTGCTAGGAGAGCACATTCTACAGCTGCCAGGGAGCTGAACCAGTTAAATTGCATGATGCAGCCGCTAACAGAAATGGTTCTGTCCCCTGTCAGGAGACTGGCCAGCATCCTGGGCAGGATGGTGGAGGTGTAGCAGATCTCCAAGCAGGACAGGTTCCCCAGGAAGAAGTACATGGGGGTGTGCAGGTGTTGATCAGCCACAATTAGAACAATGATGAGAATGTTCCCAGCCATGGTCATGAAGTAGATCACTAGGAACAGCATGAAAAGAAGAATCTGTAGTTCAGGGAGATCCCCAAATCCTAGCAGGATGAATTTTGTGACAGATGTTTGATTTCCATCTTCTGCATGGAGCTGGAAGTGAAGCTGGGGGAAGAAAAGAAACTTTATAGTGCTTTGTATGCTTAGTACTAACTAGTATTGCAAGGAGATCAGTTTTATACAAAATTTGTTTACATGTGTTCTAACTTTTATGTCTCATAGAATATGAGGACTGGAAAGGACCTCAGAAGTTCATCTAGTCAACCCCCTACCCAAATCAGGACCAACCCCCAGGCAGAGTTTTGCCCCAGATCCCTAAATGGCCCCCTCAAGGATTGAACTCACAACCCTGGGTTGAGGAGGCTGCTGCTCAAACCCCTGAGCTATCCCTGCCCTCTGCCTAATTGAGCCCTCCCTGCTTTTTTTTCTTTTTTCTTGTGGAGTTTTCACTCAGATCTCTCCTAATGGCAATCATATGATGGCTCCGTGTCTCTACAAAAACCTTTACTGGCTTTATTGGTAACTCTATTACATTGAAAATGCATGTCCACCTTTTTGTCCTTTGATAAGGAACTCAGACAGCACAGCAATGATCATGAGAGAGAGAGAGAGAGAGAGAGAGAGAGAGAGATTGCTTGAATCAAAGAATGGAAAGTCAGACAGACATAGATTGAGATTGATGGACAGAAGAATGGATAGGTAGACTGACAGAGTGACACACACTCAAGAATGAATGAGCAGAGAGTAATTGTTGGAAGTGAAGTATAGAGAGGCAAATGAACATAGATAGATATCTTTCAAATTATTACAGCTTTCCAGGTTTTGTCCTCCGATTCAGTACGTGTTCATATTGGCTTTCCCTCTCTGAATTAGCTGTATCTTCCCAGGCTGAATTTAGTTTCCTCCTTTTCTACCCAGTTTTCTAACCTCTGACTCTTTCTTCATCCTGACTTCAAACATTCAATGGAATTCAGTTCCAAACCAATGTTTAATAATCAATGAATGGAGAAAGACATTCCTCTGAAACTCCTTCTACTTTCCCTCTGGCTAATACTGACTCTAAATCAATCCAGTGTGTTATATATACATCTGCTACTCCCTGGTGAAGGAAACGTCTAAAACAGAGTATGTCTTCTCTCTGTCTAAAGCATTATGACCCCAATTCAAGAAGATACTCAACTTGCACTTAGTGTTTAGCACAGGAACAGTCTGATTAACTTACATGGGATTGCTCACAAGCTTAAAGTTATGCATATGTTTAGGTACCTTCCTGAATCAGAATCTATAGTGTTTTTCAACTTAGAGGGGCAAATGTTGCAGTAGAAACAAAGGATTCAGCAAGATGATTTATCAAATCTTTTATCTTCCCTAAAGTGGATAGAAAACTACTTATAAAGGGATGTGATATAGTCTCTGTCACTTAAAGTTATACAAGTCATGACTGAATATGTTTCTTAAAGGTATGCCCTAATTTCAACCAGCAGTTATTATTCTATACAAGAATCACTGGCTGAAATTATCTTGCTTGTATTATGCAGGAGGTCAGACTAGATGACCATAATGGTTCTTTCTGCCCTTAAATTCCATAAACCTGTAAATTGGTTTACCTTTAAGGAGGAGGTATTAGCAGCCAAAATCTCTGATGTGAACTCTTCACTCTTAGTATTGACACCAGGATATAGGTTTTGCCATCTATCTTCCATCCTCATCATCATCATTGTGATGGATGGGTGCCGGCTTCCTCCGGGGCTGGAGGAGCACACATGGAGTCGGCGCCTATGTTCAGGTGAGATCTTTCAATAAGATACCCAGCTGCATTCATTTTGCCTTCTATCCATCTATTGAATGTCAGCATCTCTCCTAATTCCTTATTTATTCTTTGTGGAAGAAGGGGAAACCTCCCTTGACATTTTAGCTGATGGTGGCAATGACAACAGCAGGGGTTCCCATGTGAGATTTGAACACCGTCCTCCCTTTCGTTCTTTTGAAAAAATCAGCCATTTTATTTATTGTTAGATATAGAGATGGTCAAGACTCTTTTTTTAACACTTTTGTTTTCCACTGGAAAATGCCAGTTTATCAGCACTGACACTGTTCTTTCAGAAGAGAAAGTTTTGACACATTTTCTTGTGTTGGGAATTCAAAATGATTGAGCTTGTCCAAAAACCTTGTCTCAACATTTTCTAAATGGAAATCTTCTAATTATTTTTGCATCCACATTTGCATTTTTGCATTTCATGTTGAAATTTATTTTAACTTCTAGTAAAAAATAAAAAAAGGTCAAAATTGAAATGAAACATTTTGAAATTATGGGAGCAATGCATGTCAGCTGACCCAATCCCAGTTTTGTGCGGGGGGGGGGAGGGTTATCTGTTCACAACATTCAGGTTGAGTTTTTCAGAGTTGCACAAGGGATTTAGATGCCTCATTTCCATTAGAAGGAAGGGGATTGGACATCCCATCCTTTGAAGGGCTTTGAATCTCTCATACTACCCATGTCCACCGATCAAAGGCAAATTATTGTTATGTCAGTTTGTTTTTTACATTTCTGTTATTATTGGTTTAATGCCAAGAGATCTCAACTGAGACCAGGGCCCCATTGTGCTATGACCTGTGCATGCACATAGTAAGAAATAGACCCTGCCATGCTGAGAGCACAATCTAAATGGATTAAAGGTGGGAGTAGAAACTGAGGCACATAGCAGGGAAGTGACATTGCTAGAAGTCAGTGGTAGCACTAGAAAAGGAACCCAGGTTTTCTGACTCCATGTCCCAGGCTCTATGAAGTGTGCACAGCATTACTTCCACAAACTTTTGGCATTATCGAGTTATTTAAAGGCTCATATTTTCAAAGTTTCCCGGGAGATACGAACATACAGTGGGTGTCTCTAAAAATCCCAGCTAAAATCTGTACATTTAAACCCCCAGGAAACTCAGTATTTGTGGCTTTATTCAGTCATAGGAAGGTGGAAACTCAGACTGACCAAAATCACAAACACTTTTAGAGCTCATGTAGTGAATTTGTGGATCTCAATTTAAATGTCAAGGTGCTCTTAAATTCTCATCATCATCATCATCTTCTATATTTATCTCTGCAGAGATTCTTTATAGCCTATGGACTCAAGCTTACAAACACTTTCAATACACTATGTACCTGAGAAAAGTTACTCATATGTATAAGTGTTGGTATGACCCACTCATGAGTGTATGTTACCAGCCTCTGTCCCTAACCCCCAAGCCCCATGCTGATCCATAGGGGATATGACTTTTACAGCCAACACTTACAAAGGTTTGTCTTTTTATCTCATTCTGTACTGGTTCATATATTTAGCCCTCAAAACCCCCTGTTCAATTCCGGATGTGCAAGCCACAAGGGTGGTTGGAATATTTAGGACCAGGTCTCTACTAACATATATTAAAGCAGCAATCCTAAAAGTACAATGCAAACCTTTGATACTTAAAGGTTGAGGTTTTCCAAGCTGCCTAGGAGAATGGGCCTCCAATTCCTATTAGATTTAATGGGATTTGAGTATCCATATCACCAAGGCACTTTTGAAAATCTCAGCTAAAATCTCTAAATTTAAAATGGCATGAAACTCAGCATATATAATTTTATCAAGCCATATTGACATGCAAAATTCTGCTTTGAGCAGGAGGTTGGACTAGATGACCTCCTGAGGTCTCTTCCAACCCTCATCTTCTATGAATCTATGAATGGGGCTGTATTGAAACACATGTTCAAATGAATCCAATTCATCAAGCAATCTAAATCAGCCTGAATAACTGATGTCATTATTATTTGCCACTATCACCATGCCATTATCATCATGTTTTTTTGGCAGCACCAAGCGCAGACACCCGCAAGACCCCACTAGACATACCTCTATTAAATGATTTACCATTTACAATTACTTTTTACAGTTAGTCAGTGTTAGAGGGCTTTCCCTTCACCCTCTACTGTGGTTCTTATCATGCAGACAGAAAGCAGAAGACCAGAAGTCTGAAGTGTAGACAATGTGATGTTTATTGGGGTTAGTTTCCAGCAAACATGTGTTCCATAACTCTTACACCTCAGAGCCTGAAAAATGCGACTTTAAGCGAAATGATGTTAAGTGAATCCAATTTCCCCATAAGAATTAATGTAAATAGCAGTGGGTTAGGTTCCAGGGAAATTGTTTTCACCAGACAAAAGACTATATATATATATACACACACACACATACACAATAGAAGTTTTAAACAAACAATTTAATACTGCACACAGCAATGATGATTGTGAAGCTTGGTTGTGGTGGTGAAGTCAGAGGGTGGATGAACTAGCACTCAGCTGAGCCCTCAAGGCAGGGCCGGCTTTAGGAAGTGCAGAGCCCAATTCGAACATTTTCGGCGGGCCCCAGCAGGGATGACTAAAAAAAAAAAATGTAAAAAAAAAAAAGCCTTTCACTTCTTCCATGTATTATTTACTTCCCATGACAATATAAATAATAAAATTATATATTATGTACATTGCATCATATATGCTGTTGATCGGATATTAATGACCGCCGTTTCACATGTGTGCACATGTGTGGGTCCCAGCTGCTCCCTGCCCCCCTCATTGAAGCAGGTATGCAGGGTTACTGCCCTGGGAACTGCAGGGCACTAGTGGACATGGGGGTGGCTGGAGGCAGGGCAGGGGCTGACTGGAGGCAGGGTCTGGCTGCAGGCAGGGGAAGGGGTGCGGGGCTGGCTGGAGACAGGGGGGTGTGGGGTGGGCTGGCTTCAGGCAGGGCCACAGGGGGGTGCGGCAGTGGTTTACAGGGCTGGAGACAGAGGAGTGCGGGACTGGCTGGCTTCAGTCAGGGGGATGCAGCAGGGGTTGGCTGGAGACAGGGCAGGGGGTGTGGGGCTGGCTGCAGGCAGGGTAGGGAGTGCGGGACTGGGGTGCGGGCAGGGCAGAGGGTGCGGGGCTGGTGCTGGCAGGGGTGTGTGGGGGGCTGGCTGGCTTCAGGCAGGGCCACAGGGGGGTGAGTCAGGGGTTGCTGGAGACAGGGCAGGGGGTGCAGCAGAGGCTGGCTGTGGGCAGGGGATGCAAGGCTGGCTGCAGGCAGGGCAGGGGGTGCAGGGCAGGGGCTGGCCGTGGGCAGGGCGGGGGGGGCGGGTCTTCTGCGGGTATGACAGGGGGTGCATAACTGGTGCGGGCATGGGGTATGGCAGGGGGTGGCTGCAGGCAGGGGGTGNTAAAGGACTCAGGCTCCAGCTGCTTCTACCGCCCTTGCCCTTTAAATAGCCGCGGGAGCCCTGGGGAAGTGGTGGGGCTCCGGCGGCTATTGAAAGGACCTGGGTGGCAGAGGCAGCTGGAGCCCAGGACCTTTAAATAGCTCCCGGATCCCCCCACTATCCCAGGGCTCTGGGGGCTATTTAAAGGGCCCGGATCTCCAGCCGGGAGAGCAGGGCTGCGGGGCAGGACTTGCTGCACTCCGGCCAGGGCCGCGGGGCTTGCCGCGCTCCAGCCGGAGCTCTGGCCGGGAGAGCGGGGCCATGGGGAGCGGGGCCGCTGAAAAAAAAAAAAACAATAAAAAAATTTAAAGGGCACCTAAGGCGCGGGGCCCTCTTAAGCGCAAGGCTCGATTCCTGGGAATCGAGTGAATCGGCCTAAAGCCGGCCCTGCCTCAAGGGTTAACACATTGCTGTTAATGTAGCCTCACACTCTACAAGGCATCACAAATGGAGGGAGGGGAGAGAGCATGGCAGACAGAGCCAGAGACACACACTGTGTGTGTGAGAGAGAGATGCACATTGCCCCTTTAAGGACACTGACCGCACTCTAAATACATTGCCTTTTTAAGTAGATCAGCAAGTTGAAACAGCAGCTGCTGCCCACAAGCTCCCTCTGTCCTGACCACTGTCATGTCCCCCCCTCCCCGCTCCATACAGGAGGGGAGGCAGGAGCAGGGGGAGGGGCACACCCTGACATTAGCGCCCCTCTTCTCACCCCCGCTTGCTCAGCAAGCAGGCGGCTCCAGGGAGCAGCTCCAACGCAGAGGGAAAATCAGATGGCAAACACAGTGTCTGTATCTTCTCTCTTGTTGCACCTCTCAATTCTATTTTTTTTCTTTCTAGCAAGTTTTGTGTTCTCTTGAGCTAATCCCACTGAGTGATTTTCTGAATCATTACCCAAGAGGGATAACAGATGAAAGATGCATGAGATAAGCTTCTGCTTTGAAAGAATGGCAGATCAGATGGGAAATTTGGAGAACCAAGCAATCAGTCAGCTGGTACAAATGACCCCAATGTACCCATGCCGATGGGGGCTACCTGACTAACTGGATCTCAGTATGGTGGTGCTGGCTATGACACCATAGTTGAAGATACACTGGATTTCCTTTTGGCGGTGGAAAGAATGGTGAACACCTACTTTTCTTGTACTAATTAAAGAAATTGACCATTCTGGTTGCTTGCAGTGACCAGGTGCTTTCCAGACATTCCAAAAAGGGTAGTATCTCCTCTGAGCATCTGCCAGTCAAAGGGCCTTGTGGTTGCGAAGACACATCTAAAACACATGAATGAATTGTAAGCAGAGCAGCAACATCTGTCTGAGTCTGCAGAGAGTGTGACATGACAGATCTGAGAGAGGGGAAATTGCCCCAAGTGTAATCAATGCAGCGATAGTACCTGAATCTGCAGAAAGCCTGAAACTATAACTTGGAGAGAAGGAAAGTGCCCTGTTCATCTCAATGGGGTGTTACTCTGAAACGTACTGCCAATCCCAACCCATCTGAAAACCCTCTGTGCTCATGGATGGAGCTTTGCTGCTAATACCCTACCCTGGCTATGCTACAGGGAGGGGTGGGAATGTTGGCAGTAGCCCATAGATGTAGAGCTCTCCACATGCATATATAGACAGTGATTGGATTGAATCGTCCCTCCCATGAGAAAAACCCCAGCCCAGCGGAAGACAGGGATTGGATGTGTCAGGGAGCAGAGGGTCTCAGCCTGACCAAGGATGAGCTCTGGTGGTGCCCCCATGAAGTCACCTCTAGAGGTCTGATTTAACAATGTAATGTCCTGCTATTGACCCAGAGGTAACTAGTGAGTTGCTCAAGTCATAAGGGCTTATGCAGTCCTATTGAAGGACAATGCTTGGTCCTCACTGTTAGCCATGGTTTCTGCTGTATGCAGCCATAACCATAGCACCAAGTGCTGAGCTGGCCTCTTGCTGATTCCTCAATAATAGCTGTACGCTTTGCCCACAGGGCAGAAATCTCACCTGACACAGTTTGTGTCTGGGGGAGATTCCCAGAGACACCAGTGGGGCTACATAACGAACACACATTGACTTTCAGCAGGACCTGACTTCTTACCTCCCTTAAGCTCTTCTGAAAACCCCAGCCTCCATGTTAACTCTGGGCTCCACAGCCTAAACCAGTGAACCTTGCTAGCCAGACCAGTGCTGGCAGATCCTCAGCTGATAGAAATAATCAGGGCTCTGCTGAAGTCAGTGGGGTCATATCCCCAACTGGTGTGAATCAGATTAATATAACCATAAAATAAGACACAATTTGCTGGCAACTAGGGTGTCTAAACCTTGGAGGATTGTAGCAGGGAGGTAGGTGATGGACATACTATTGCTTGGAGGCTTGAAGGAAAGATTAGATTTAAAAAAAAAAATAGAATGGAGAAATTCCGTGGCCTATGCATGCACGGGTCAGACTGGCTGGCTGTGGTGATCTCTTCTGGCCTTGAGATTTATTATAGCCTGGCTGAAGGGCAACCAGTCAGCCTGGGTGAGAAGCATCTAAGTTTGTGAGGGCATTGAAAGTGTTAAGATCAGCTTAGAATGCATCTTGCTTTTATTTCATTTGACCAAATCCGACTTGTTATGTTTTGACTTATAATCACTTAAAATCTATCTTTTTAGTTAATACATTTATTTGTTTATTCTACCTGAAGCAGCAGGGCCGCCCAGACGATTCAGAGGGCCTGGGGCAAAGCGAGGGAGCTGTGGCACTTGTACTCACCCAGCAGCGGTCCAGGTCTTCGGCAGCATTTCGGCAGCGGGGGGCCCTTCAGTCGCGCTGCGTCTTTGGCAGCACTGAAGGGCCCCCCACCGCCGAAATGTCACCGAAGACCCAGAGCAACTGAAGGACCCCCCGCCACCGAAATGTCGCTGAAGACCCGGACCGCTGCCAGGCCAGGGCCGAGGCTAATTGCCCCACTTGCCCCCCCTCTGGGCGGCCCTGTGAAGCAGTGCATTTGGTCTGAAGTGTGTCACAGGTTCCCCTTAAGATAACATGCCTGGTACATATCAATTTCTTTGTTAAATTAACCAATTCATATAAGCTTGCAGCGTCCAGCAGGCGAAACTGGGCACTGCAAGACGAAGGTTCCTAGGGTTGTGTCTGGGACTGGAGATATTGGCTAGTAGCATTCGGTAGCACAATCCAAGAAGCAGCTTGCATGCGAGAAGCTGTGTGTGAACAGCCCAGGAGTAGGGATTCTCACAGCAGAGTAGGGTAAGGCTGGCTCCCAGAGTCAAGGATTGGAGTGACCTAGCAGATCACCAGTCCGGATAACACCAGAGGGGAACATCACAGTGCTGTACAGACATGTAGCTAGAGGTGAACCCTGACTCAAAGAGCTTACATTCTAACTAGACAAGACAGATGAAGGGTGGGAGGGGAAACCCAGAGAGTGCTAATGATCTGGACCTGCTCACACAACGGGCCAGTGGCAGAGTCAGGAGTGTACCCAAGTCCTTATCTACTAGAACATGTTGCCTTCAAGTGTGTATGGCTATGAAACTGCTCACTGTTAAGTCTATAGTTTCACCTTCAAATTTTTAAGGAGCCTCCCATTCAACAGTGAATATTCTGTGAAGCAGTCAATGCAAGCATATGATAGAGAGTGAGAGAAACACACTGTCCTTTCTCTCATGGACAGCTTTGTTCTTCCTTCCTTCATTTTTATTTTCCCTCAATCTAAAATCTGGCATTAGAAAATGCTCAGAGAAGGGCAACTAAAATGATTAGGGATTTGGAACAGGTCCCATATGAGGAGAGATTAAAGAGGCTAGGACTTTTCAGCTTGGAAAAGAGGAGACTTAGGAGGGATATGATAGAGGTATATAAAAGTATGAGTGATGTGGAGAAAGTAAATAAGGAAAAGTTATTTACTTATTCCCATAATACAAGAACTAGGGATCACCAAATAAAATTAATAGGCAGCAGGTTTAAAACAAATAAGAGGAAGTTCTTCTTCACACAGCACACAGTCAACTTGTGGAACTCCTTACCTGAGGTGGTTGTGAAGGCTAGGACTATAACAGCGTTTAAAAGAGAACTGGATCAATTCATGGAGGTTGAGTCTGTTAATGGCTATTAGCCAGGATGGGTAAGGAATGGTGTCTCTAGCCTCTGTTTGTCAGAGGATGGAGATGGAGGGAAGGAGAGAGATCACTTGATCATTACCTGTTAGGTTCACTCCCTCTTGGGTACCTGGCATTGGCCACTGTCAGTAGACAGGATACTGGGCTAGATGGACCTTTGGTCTGACCCAGTACAGCCGTTCTTATGTTCTTAAAATAAAAGTAAACTCAGCTGAAAATTACAGTTATGATACATCTCTCATTTACCTTGGTTTTAATAATAATTAATGGAGATATCCCATCTGCTAGAACTGGAAGGGACCTTGAAAGGTCATCGAGTCCAGCCCCCTGCCTTCCCTAGCAGGACCAAGTACTGATTTTGCCCCAGATCCCCAAGTGGCCCCCTCAAGGATTGAACTCACAACCCTGGGTTTAGCAGGCCAATGCTCAAACCAGTGAGCTATCCCACCTTTTAGAGCAGTGTGATTACACTGACTTCAGGAGAGCTATGCTGATTCACATTGTGACAGGTACTATTTTATACAGCAGTACAGCAGTGTGCCAGGCCAGTTACAAGAGAGAATAGCTATGAGGCAGGCTAGACAACCCATAAAGGTGGGGGGCGGGGGGGGCTTGTGAAGGGCCATGGCTGATAGCTGAGTTGGCTATGGGTGCAAGCTATGGCACTGGTTCTCCAGGTTGACTCCAGGGGCTGATCCCTGCTCCTACATGGAGACCTAATGGCTAGGGCTGGCTGGAAAATGAATTCCATATCATGACAAATGTTGAGGTTTCTAAATTTGTTTTTTCTCCACATCAATATGAAAATAAGGTTATTCAAACTTTTTTGGAAAAAATTACAAAATGGGGAATGTGTTTTTCCCCAGGCCCAAATAGCTAAAAGCACAGTGATGAGGGACACTCATCTGGAATGTAGGAAACCCAGGTTCAAGTCCTTGCACTGCATGAGTTGGAGCAGGGACTTACCCAAGTTAGTGTCCCAGCCACTAGGGCTCAAAATGCTTTACAAAGGAGCCAGCATCATTATCCCAATTTTACAGTTGGGGGAAAATGAGGTATGGGTGGGGAGTGGCTTGGCTAAAGCCATTGAGCAGGGCAGTGGTAGAGATGGGAATTGAACCCAGGTTGCCTGAGTTTCAGCACAGTGCTCCATCCACACTGCCTTGGAAAATCCCAGCCAAAGGCCTTTCAATAAGTCACACATAGGCGTGTAACCAGTGATGGGAGGCTCTGGGGGATGTTTCTCTGATTAGATACCAGGGGATGTAGAGGAGAGTTTTCTGAGCGTCTTCTTCCCGCCTGGTGGAAACTGTCCAAACCCATCAGCATCACTGCAGTTGTCCCTACTTGCAGCAGTTCAGAATCTGTCCGGCTGTGTCTCACTAAGAGAATGAAGAGGGAAGGCTTTTTCTATGAACTGGAAGATAGGAACAGCCCTCAGCTGCTGATCTCTGCTGCTCAGGTGACGGGAACGGAACTTTCCACTGCTCTCGCTCTGTTTGGGAACTTTCTTAGGGATTAGTTTTAGTTTTGCGTTCTCTATGCCCTCAAAAATCACTAATGTAAAGGTGGGGAGACACTGGGTCATACCAGAGAGACTAGATAGATGAGTATATATGCAGATAGAGACACTAGATAAATGAGTATACAGGGAATGGAGAAATCAGATAGATGAGTATATATGCAGAGAAATTGAGATATTAGATAGATGAGTATATATGTAGCGAGAGTAATGGAGAAACAAGTATATATACACATAGAGAGACATAGTGAGTGAGTATACACGTAATAGAGCCAAAGAGAGATGGATATATATATATATATATACTGGCAGATAAATGTGTATGGGGATATATAGATTGGAATGCCAAAACCTTTTGAAAATTCTTGTTTAGATTTTACTTAATCTTACTCAGGCAAAACTCTCATCAACTTCAAAGAGAATTTTTCCTTAAAAGAAGGGAATAAAAAAAAATCTGGATTTGGCTCGGTTGCTTATAGGTTACATTCACAAATGAGTGAGTGAATTTGTATTCTTTTCCTCACTTTAATATGTTCTTGGGAACATCAGAGTTACAGATTCATGTTATTTAGTAGATTGTCAGAGCTCTAAAGATCTATACACTGTAAAATATTTATTTTCAAGTAAATTTCAGTAATTCATTTTTCTGTTGGTGAACTTTCTTCCTTCCTTCCTTTCTTGTTACAAATGTGACTATGATAAACCCTTTAGCATATAATATGATATAATATATAAAACCACATATATATAAAAATAACCCCAATTCACATCATACAATACAGAGAGGGACTTACTTTCTAGTAGAAAATCAGCCCAAAACCTCTTTCCTACAGATTACTGCAACATAAATGTATTGTCTGTGCTGTCACTAGAATAGGAATGGCATCATGATTTATTATTATCTTCCTTTATTTAGCTATACTATTTCTTCACTTATGTTATATTCATGCAAATAAAGACTCATCTTCTATACAAACTTGGTCTTTAAGGCCAGGGTTTTCAAAGACAGCTTAAAGGATATATATGTACTCTCTTTTCAAGTCAACGGGAGCTGGGCACTTAATTCACGTAAGTGTTTTGAAAACCCCAGGTTAAATATGTTTGATTTGCTGAGCGTTTTCCTGATCTCAGTTGCACTAGTATAAAAATGATTGGGGTATAGAACGGCTTCCGTATGAGGAGAGATTAATAAGATTGGAACTTTTCAGCTTGGAAAAGAGATGACTAAGGGGAGATATGATTGACATCTATAAAATCATGAATGGTATAGGGAAAGTAAATAAGGAAGTGTTATTTTCTCCTTCTCAGAACACAAGAATGAAATTAATAGGCAGCAGGTTTAAAACAAATAAAAGGAAGTATTTCTTCACACAACACACAGTCAACCAGTGGAACTTTTTTCCAGAGGATGTTGTGAAGGCCAAGACTATAACAAGGTTCAAAAAAGAACTAGATAAATGTATGGAGGATAGGTCCATCAATGGTTATTAGCCAGGATGGGCAGGGATGTGGTCCCTAGCCTCTGTTTGCCAGAAGCTGGGAATGGGCGACAGGGGATGGATCACTTGATGATTACCTGCTCTGTTCATTCCCTCTGGGCACCTGGCATTGGCCACTGTCAGAAGACAGGATACTGGGCTAGATGGACCTTTGGTATGACCCAGTATGGTCATTCTGATATTCTTATGTAAATCTGAAGTGATTCCTCTGATTTCAATGGATTTAAGGTTAAAGAAGGACGCCCAATTCCTATTGGAAACCAATGGGATTTTGTCTATGTATTTCACTTAAGTTCCTTTGCAAATCTCATATTTATTTCTTGTTTCTGTTCGTGTAAGGAAGATGAGAATATAGCCCTCTATTTTATGTCAGGGGGGATTTGATAGCTGCTTTCAACTACCTGAAAGGGGGTTCCAAAGAGGATGGATCTAGACTGTTCTCAGTGGTACCTGATGACAGAACAAGGAGTAATGGTGTCAAGTTGCAGTGGGGGAGGTTTAGGTTGGATATAAGGAAAAACTTTTTCATTAGAAGGGTGGGGAAGCACTGGAATGGGTTACCTAGGGAGGTGGTGGAATCTCCTTCCTTAGAGGTTTTTAAGGTCCGGCTTGACAAAGCCATGGCTGGGATGATTTAGTTGGGAATTGGTCCTGCTTTGAGCAGGGGGTTGGACTAGATGACCTCCAAAGGTCCCTTCCAACCATCATATTCTATGATTCTATGAGTTCCGAGGGAGATATTCAAAAGCATCTAAGATATTTAGGGACACAAATCTCATTCACTTTTAGTGACACTTCTGCTCCCAAATCCCTTAGTTTCTTTTAAACACCTCCCCACCTAGTTTGTGACATTATGAATCACATGTCACATCTAAATATTATTATATTTTAACCTATTGCACTTTCTGTGAGATTAAATTAATGTGACATTAGTACAATTGGAAATTAATGGCTAGTAACACTAAATAATAATAGATAGATATGATTTGAAATTAACATCAAGTGTTGACCATTATTATTATTTTGCTTCACCTTTTTGTAATTTGAGTTTTCCTCTACTAAGTTTCAAAATTTACATGCAAATACTCATCCTGCAAAGATAGCATGGTGAATTTTATGCACATGAGTTGTTCTGTGGAAAGTAATGGAGCTACTCATGTGTTTAAAGTTAAGTGCTTGCTTCAGTCTTTGCAAAACTGGGACGTAAATATGACCAACTTTGTTTTGGCCATGAATTGAATGCAACACTAGTAGCACTCAAAGCTAAAAATCCAATGTCTCTCTCTGTCCTTCCCTCCTTCCTTCTTCCACTTGTGATGATGACTTTCTATTGACCTTTCTGGACCCCAGATTGAATATGATAGTAGCAGGCTATAAAGTGAACATCAAAAAGTGAACTATCTTCTTCTTCTTGATATAATAGTAATATTTTTTTAATACTGGTCCCTGAAAGCCATGCTGTGCAATGAGTGTGGCAATTAGATCAAGTAATCCACCATTGTGTAGTCTCTCTCATACAACCAATGAAATTATTGCTCACAAATTAGCTGTAAAGTAAGGGTGATAATTGGTTGACTTACCTATGATATCACAACGGTCTAGGACGCTTGTCATGGAATGTATTCCTGCCTTACTGTAGCTGTACACTGCAGAGGTGTAATTTGTAACATCAGAATGGCTGAGAACTTAAAAATAGGATGGCAGGGAACCACAAGTCCAAGTGATGTTTGAACCTGGTGATATTCTGAACAAAAAGAGCCTTCCTCCATGCTTGGGGTTCTTTCCACCACTTTACACTGACTCAATAGACACTCTAGGCTTCAGAATGACACACAGACAGGTGACATATCTGGAATCTTATTAGAGAGATAGTATCATTTGTGACATGAATTAACATCAAATATGACCCATCCTGTTATTAATTATTCCATTCTATAAAGCTCTTTATGAAGGTAGGTTTATTATCACTACATGACAGATGGGGAAACTGAGGAACTGAACAGTGAGGTGAATTGATCAATACTCAGTGGCAGGACTAAGAATAGACCCCAGGAAGCTTGATTCTTAATCCAGTAACAGACCTCTTATTACCTTACACATAAAGTGTATCCATTCCTTTTCCCTCTGTGGTGAAAGTTGTTAGCATTATTCTTGATCTGCCACATTGTAATTGAGATCTGATTTTTTTTCTTCATTGCCTTTAAGTAGGCAGATTCCTACTGATATCCTGATGCATCCTAACATATCTGATCCTTTTTCTGACCCACTGCTGCAGATTGAACACAGGTCTTCACTGGACTTTCCTATAACAATGTCCAGGCCTTTGTTCTGACTGGTAGCAGGTAATTGAAAATGCAGGAATGTGTGCAAATAGCTCCAGGGTGCACAAACCCTTTCCACTGGTAAACAAGAGATCTCCTCTTCCATTGTGCATTCTGCAATTCCCTGCAGGGACTTTGTGCCCTCTTAAAGACAATGGGAAAGATTTTCAAATGTGCCAAAGCACATATGAGAGGAGGGATGGTCCAGTAGTTATGGGGCTAGTTGTGGACTTGAGAAACCCTGGGATCCATTCCTGCTCTGCCACCAACTGTCTGTGCCTAAATAACTTAGGTTCTTTTGTAAATTCCGCTAGAAGCCTATCTGCATCTGTAGGCATCTCAACTAACTTTGAAAATCTGGTCATCTGTCCATTCTCCATCTGTAAAATGGGCATAATAGATCGGCCCAACCTCATGTGGGTGTTGTGAGGGTAACTACGTGCAAGTGCTCACATACTACAGTGAAGGTGGCCATACAAGAATCTTCGATAGAAGTTGAACTGATTTTCAATAGGACTTGCCCTCCTAAATCCCTTAAGTGCATTTTAAAATCTCCCCCTATATAGCTTTGAGTTAAGGATGGTTGAGTTGTTAGAGTAATATTGAGTGAGATCTTCTATTGGGGCAAATTGGTGTAGCACCGGCAGTCACCGTCTGAGAATCTGGGCCATAGTTCCCACAATGGTGAGGCGTTCAAAAACTAGAGTATGGGTCTAATAATGAGGAATATCAAAGTAAAGTGCTGAAGTGAAAGATCTCAAGAAAACAGGCATCTGTGACTTCAACCACTTATTTCTGTCTATTTCTGACTCTGCAGACTGTCAAGGGCCCCATGGAGCAGGAGAACAACACCAGTGTCCAGGAGTTCATTCTGCTGGGATTCCCGACAATCTTGGAGCTACAGATAATGCTCTTTGTGATATTCCTGGTGGCCTATGTGCTGACCCTCCTGGAGAATATGGTCATCATTGCCTTGATCCAGACAAACCATCACCTCCATAAGCCCATGTATTTCTTCCTCAGTCACCTCTCCTTCCTGGAAGCCTGGTACATCTCAGTCACCATCCCCAAACTGCTGGTGAATTTCCTGGTGGATAACAAGAGCATCTCCTTTGTGGGATGCATGACCCAACTCTACTTCTTCAGCTCCCTCTTATGCACTGAGTGTGTCCTGCTGGCTTCCATGGCCTATGACCGCTATGTGGCCATCTGCAACCCACTGCGTTACCCAGCCATCATGACCCACCGGTTCTGCCTGCAGCTGGCAGCTGTCTCCTGGGTAAGTGGCTTCTCCATCTCCATGGTCAAGGTGTCCTTCATCTCGCAACTGACATTTTGCAGCCCGGGGATCATCAACCATTTCTTCTGCGACATCTCCCCGGTGCTGAACCTGGCCTGCACCGACATGTCACTAGCGGAGACGGTGGACTTTGTGCTAGCCTTGATCATCCTGATGGTCCCGCTCTCTGTGACCATTGTCTCCTACCTGTGCATCATTGCCACCATCCTGCACCTCCCCACTGTCCAGGGGAGGAAGAAAGCCTTCTCCACCTGCGCCTCCCACCTCACTGTGGTCATCATCTTCTTCTCAACCTCCCTCTTCATGTACGCCCGGCCCAAGAAGATCCACCCTTTTGACTTGAACAAGGTGGTGTCGGTCGTGTACACTATTGTCACCCCCATGCTTAACCCCTTCATCTACTGCCTGAGGAACCAAGAAGTGAAGGGGGCACTAAGGAAAGCTTTCTGTGGTGTGAGTGCTGTCCACCAGGCCTCTGTGACAGACACAGCCCTCCAAAGGGTCATAAAGTTTCATGCTGGTGGACCATGAGCAGCATGCTGCTTATGGCATGTAAGGCCAGAATGTTTAGAGACCCTTTTTATTGATACAAGCTGAGAGCTGAAAAGACTGAGAGAACCAGATGTCTCTCTTCAGGAGCATCAATAAATAATCTCCTTTCTGTTCTCTATATCCAAACTCTGTTCTCTACCCACAGGGAACACTAGCAAGACCAGGGAAAAGACATGGCTGAGGGGGGAAATTTCAATAAGGATTGGAAGATCCCAGAAATCAAAAGGTGTTAAACCTGGTGTTCCAATTCCCATCAGTCTCTGGTGTCTATCATCTGGAGAGGTTGGGAAATTGGGACACAGACTGTTCAGTCAGTTCCCCCAAGAGAATGGGTAGGAGAGCACTCTCCTGGTACAAGGCAGGAGAGAGCACTGGAATGACCCACAAGGGCAATGATTCTTCATGAGCCCTAAGGAAGCTAAAAGATCATTTCCATTTTCTGTGGGCCAAGTCTTGGGGACATTCGTTATTTTGTACTTATGCAAATTCCACTATAGCCGTCTTGAATAACAGCTGAATAAAAATTGAGTTAGGAGCTGTGTACCTTTCCGGTCAGCATGGATTTCATTCCAGAAGGCAATTTAAAAAAGCCAGCCATTGATATTTTACATTGAAAATTTCAGTTGTAAGAATACCACATTGTCTGATACGAAAATGGCTAGCATGAATAATTTTGACCAGGTCTAATGGCTGAACAGTTAGGGTTCATAGATGTTGTAAAGATGGAGTACATGGAAAAAAATATCATGGAAGTAGTATAGGTAAATAGACCACTGACACAGTTAGACTTTATTGTTAAGGAAAGTGGTTCTTTGATCCTGTGGTCCACCTAGCACTCCCGCTAATCAACACTATTCCTACTACAGAAGACTTTTTCTCCAGCAAATCTCAATACACACACACACAATCTCTTCTATGCACCATGTGCAGCTACATTTTGTCTTACTCCTTCCCAGCTACTACACAGCCCCTTTGGCTGGTGATTCTTACCCACATGCTCATGGTCTAACTGATTGCCATATTTGGGGATGGGAAAGAATTTCCCCTGGGTCAGATTGGCAGAGACCATGGGGGATTTTCACTTACCTTTGTAGCACTGGGCATAGGTCTGGTTTGGACTAATGTAAGTGGTGAATCCTCTGTAACTTGAAGTCTTTAAATCAAGATTTGAGGACTTCTGTAGCTCAGCCAGATGCTCTCGGCCTGCTACAAGAGTGGATGGGTGAGGGTCTGTGGCCCATAATGTATACAAGGTCAGACTAAGTGATCATGATGATCCCTTCTGCCTGTGGAGTCTATAAGGCTATTTTTATGTTCCCCATATGTAAATTTCTGTGTGATTAGATGTGTGGATAAGTTTATTTTAATCCTTTTTTTATAACTATTTTTGTGTCACCCTGGACCCTTAAAGAAGGTTTGTGAACCAGACCGAGTGATTACAGCAGAGGTACTCATGACTAAAGATCTCTTTCTTAGAAACTGGTTCCCCCCCCCCCCCATGAAAACTTTGGGGAACCCCAAGCTCAGAGGATTGGTATGAAGAGCTTTGCATCTTTATGGTTATTTTCTTGAATCCAGCACAGATTGGTAGCATTAATTGTGCTACTAAGCTGTAAGATGTTGAGGAGTTTGGTCTCTGTGGGGAAAAAAAAAAGAGGATTGTACATTTGAGTATAGAAATGTGATGAAATTCAGACTTCTGGGAAAACATTTTTTTTAATCTTAATTCTCTTTGTCCTTGAGTGTCCATTATTTTGGGGAAATTCTAAGGCCTGTGTTAAAAAGGCGGTCAAACTAGCTGATCACAATGACTTTGAGATCTAAGAATCTATGACTGTGTGCATTTTATTCAGGACTGGATAAACACATAGGCACCGTAGGCCTATGCCAAGGGTCCAAACTCCTGGAGTCATGTGATTACATCAGAATATCAGCTTTATGTTTGTTTGTTTTTTGTTTTTATTTCCTAGCCCCTTGTGCTGGAAATGCTTAGAAAAATAACCTCATTGTAACCAGTGCTGCAGCCTCTGCAGAGAAACTGGAAAAATAGGTCTGAGAATGGGGACTGTGTCCCTGGTATACCAGACACGGTGCCGTCTTTCTGCATCTACAGAGAACCTGAGTGAATAGTTCGGAGAGGGAGAACTGCCCTGTATCTCTCAATGGGATGTTATCTCCAAGTCACACTGGTTTGAGAGCCCCACTGTTAGAGGGATTTCCCTTCACCCCCTCCCTTACTTCTTGTCATGCAGACAGAAAGCAGAAGACCAGAGGTCCGAAGTGCAGGCAATGGGATGTTTATTTGGTTAGTTTCAAGCAAGCATATCCATAGCTCTGATGCTGCAGAGCCTTTACCAGTGTCCCTGTTCCCTATTTCCACCTCCTCCTTCTTAGCAGGCCCAAATATTCCTGCAGTGCACGCCCACAGTCCCACCCCTTACAATTTATGGTCAAGTTCCATTTTGGAGGGTCATGAATTTGTGGTCTTGGTACCACCTCTTTTGTACCCCATGGGAGGGGCAAGGAATGAGGTTGTGTACTGGCCAAGACCAGGCTTTTCTTTGGATTTTAATGTTTCTTATGACTCCCCCCATCCCGCTTGCCCTCCTAACTGGTTGATTGACCCTGGCTTGAGAAAGGAGCCGGGCAACCTTACAGTGTATGCTTGTATATTATACTCCCACCATACCCCTTAACACTATAAACTCTATCTCTTATCTCTTCTCATTATAGTAAGAAACCCATCTGGCTGAGCAGAAGCAACACACAGTGTCTTTGTTTTTTCTTCACACATATTAGTAAGGATATAAGAGTAAAATAGGATGAAATTTAATAGTGAAAAGTGTAAGGTGATGCACTTGGGGATGACTAATAACAATTTTAGTTACAAGATGGGGACGCGTTGGTTAGAAGTAATGGAAGAGGAGAAGGACCTCGGGGTCCTTGTAGACCGCAGGATGACTATGAGTCGACAATGTGACGTGGCGGTGAAAAAAGCCAATGCGGTCTTGGGATGTATTAGGCGAGGTATATCTAGTAGGGATAAGGAGGTCCTGCTTCCGTTGAATAAGGCGCTGGTGAGACCTCACTTGGAGTACTGTGTGCAGTTCTGGTCTCCCATGTTTAAAAAAGATGAACTCAAACTGGAACGGGTGCAGAGAAGGGCGACTAGGATGATCAGAGGAATGGAAAACCTGTCGTATGAAAAGAGACTAGAGGAGCTTGGGTTGTTTAGTCTGACAAAGCGAAGGCTTAGGGGGGATATGATTGCTATCTTTAAATATATCAGAGGGATAAATACAAGGGAGGGAGAGGAATTATTCCAGCTTAGTACTAATGTGGACACGAGAACGAATGGATATAAACTGGCCGTGGGGAAGTTCAGGCTTGAAATTAGACGAAGGTTTCTGACCGTCAGAGGGGTGAAATATTGGAACGGCCTTCCGAGGGAAATGGTGGGAGCAACGGACCTGTCTGGTTTTAAGATTAAGTTAGATAAGTTTATGGAGGGAATGGTTTAATGGTAAAACATAGTAGCCAAGGAAAACCAAGCAATGGTACGTAAATAGTATAATAGCCAACAAGGGTCAGGCTAGAGACTCTTGCCTACATGCTCGGGGTCTTACTGATCGCCATATTTGGGGTCGGGAAGGAATTTTCCTCCAGGGTAGATTGGCTGAGCCTCTGGAGGTTTTTCGCCTTCCTCCGCAGCATGGGGCAGGGATCACTAGCAGGAGGGTCTCTGCCGATTGAAATCACTAAAACACAGGATTGGGGACTTCAATGGCAGAGTCCAGGGAAGGGTCTTGTGGCCTGCAGCATGCAGGGGGTCAGACCAGATGATCATAATGGTCCCTTCTGACCTTAAAGTCTATGAGTCTATGAGTCTATTAAAAGTCAAACCCAAAATTCTATCTCAGGCTAACAAACAGGCCTATATACTAACACCCACCAACACATTCCTGTGTGTGGCAGGAGAGGAACCATGTTGGTTCAGCCAGACAGCAATGGATGATATGTTTTGTAGCCAGGAAAAAACAGCCTGTAGGGGAGAAAATAGGCATGAGGCACCTGGACTACAATTCCCAGGATGCACCATGGCAGCATAGATGGACACGGGTGAATGTTTAGCTGTCTTGAAATGAAAAGTTTCGGTTTGACTTGACAAACCAAAATAGCTTGATCTGATTTTCCCAAGAGAAAATCAGAAGGAAAAAAATCAGCAAAATCTAAATTTTCTGATATAAAAATTAGATTTTGCAGAAATAACATTTCCTGTTGAATAAATATTTGCATTGAAAAGTCCTAACCAGCTTTACTCACAACCAAAGATGGTTTCCACTAACTTAAATGGCAGAGGCTAGGACTGGGATTTTCTAAGTTACCCAAGGGGGCTAGGTGCCCATTTAAATGGGAAATGGGCACTTAAATCCCATTGGCTCCTTTGAAAATTCCTGCTGGCACTGTGTCTGGTATAACAGGGACAAGTCCTCCACATTCTCAGACCTATTGATCCAGTTCCTCTGCAGATGTCCAGACCCTGTTCCACATGCAGCTGGTTGCTCTTCTCAAACTACGTCTCCCTGGGGCTACCAACACAGAAACTCCTGACTTCCCAATCTCCTTCCTCATCCCCAGAGTCCCAGCTCCACATCCCCTCTGCCACTGCAATAGAGTAGACCTAGAAGGAGGCAGGAGGCAGGAGGCAGGAGGCAGGAAGCAAGACATGGATGGGGATGTCAAGCGAAGCCAATGCACATTCTACTAGTTCATTAATGGAGAGACTAATAGAGGTCATAGTGCAATGGCCCCTGGAGATTAACTCCTGGTAGGATGTGAATCCCACCCATCAGCCAACCCTGCCAAGCAGCAGTAAAGGTAGGAATTCACTTACTGAAAACAGACAATTCATCTCTATATTTAGATTTATTTTTCAGATGATACATTCTAAATTCAATAAATTAGAATTGCAGATCAATAACCTGGGATTTCCATGGTAAATCTGCATAGTAAATTCGATCTGGCAAGACATAATGCACCAAAATCTCTCCTGAAGTCAAGGTGATGTTATCCTCAAAGAGTGCTGCAGCACTGGGCTCAAAGTGTGGTTTTCATTTCACAACCAAATCAAAAAGGGAAATGTTATTAGTTGTTTATTTTACTAAGTTTATTGCATCGTAGAATGTAGAGCAAATGGGCCTGATTATCCATCAATTTACACACACTTTAGGACAGTGTAAATGCATTTACTTCAGTGGAGTGACTCCTAATTTACATCAGAGTGACTGAGAGGATTTGCATGTGGCTACTAGTGGATTTACACCTGGATCAGTGAATGCTCCTGGTTTACACAAATATGGGTGAGATTTCAATCAAAACCACTTGCTTTATTGAGCTGTGTTTCAGACATGACATAGGAGTACTATATATAGGTGACCCAGGTTAACATGGGCTCTGTCAGTTTCCTTGCCAGTTCACACATTGATCATCATCACCAAACAGCTACCCCATCTAGGCATCAGTGATAACTCAAGGGCCAGGCCTTGAGCTGGTGTAGCTACACAGAGATCAGATTAGCTAAGCAAATTTACATCACCTAACAATTTGGATGGAGGTCATTCCTATTGTTAGTATATGTAAACATGCAAATATATAGAGAGATACTTTATTGTCTTAAATATGTTGTATGTTCAGTGTTCTGGAACATTATAGAAACAAAGGAATTGCTATGCAGAAGAATCCTGTCGCCAATGGTGGCCAGTATCAGCTGTTTCAAAGATGGGTGAATTGAATGATAAATCATGGAGAAAATTTATTCCTAACTCAGACAGGCAGTAGCTGACTAATATCCCAAAGCATGAAGCCCTATACATATCAAAGCCATTTTAAAATTCTGAAAATATATCCAAATGACATATATCTAAATAATATCCAGTAGCAATGAGTTCCACAGGTCAACTAGTCAGGTAAGTGGAGAGGGAAGCAGAAAGAGCAATAGATAGACACACAGAAAAAAGGATAGATAGATAGATAGATAGATAGATAGATAGATAGATAGATAGATAGATAGATAGATACTGTGGATCCCAAAGATTTTTTTATACTTGCCCCCAAACTAATCCCAATAAAAAATAAACATTTGCTCAAAATGTGTTGTTGTATTGCACTATACTTTGACCCAATTGGTTTCATCTGTATGTTCAAAGACAATGCTCATTTTTTCAAACATTTCTTGCTTATAGTCCTTCTCAAAGCATCTTTCACATCCTTGTTCCTGAGGCTGTAGATGAAAGGATTCAACATGGGAGCAAAAAGGGTATAAAAGACGGACACTACTTTCCTTGGATACAGAAAAGCTAGCCTAGTGGGCTGGGCATACATCAAAGCAGTGGACACATAAAATAAAGTCACAACCACCAGGTGGGAAGTGCAGGTGGAGAAGGCTCTGTGTCTGCCCTCAGCAGAATGAATCCTGAGGACGGTGGAGATGATATAAACATAGGAGACCAGCGTAATCAGTGCAGTGCTCACTATAATGAGGCCACATAAGGTAAACATCACAATGTTATTGACAAACGTGTCACTGCAGGACAGACTAATTAGGGGAGGGCCGTCACAGAAGAAATGATCCATCTCATTAGACCCACAAAAGTGTAGCGTAAAGGTGAAGCCAGTTTGCACCATGGAGTTCACACAGCCGCAGATATAGGATCCCACCACCAGCCAAATACAAACCCACTTGGACATGGTGATGGGATACCGGAGCGGGTTGCGGATGGCGGCGTATCGATCGTATGCCATTGCTGCCAGGATGAACCCTTCAGTGGTGAGGAAGAAAGTGACAAAGAAGAATTGGGTGGCACATCCATTGTAGGAAATGGCTTTGCTCCCTGATAGGAAGCTCACCATGGCTCTGGGGGCAATGGAGGAGGAGTTGCTGAGATCTAAGAGCGACAAGTTCATGAGGAAGAAGTACATGGGGGTGTGAAGCTGAGAATCAGTTCCAATGATGAGGACCAGGATGGTGTTTCCCAGCATGGTTATTATGTAAATCACCAGGAACATCACAAAGGGGAACATCTCCATCCACAGACCTCTTCCAAACCCCAACAGGATGAATTCTGTCTCTGCTGTGTGGTTCCCCTCTCTTACTGGCTCAGTCGCTGACATTTCCTTTAGAAAATAGAACAAGATAAAAGTTAAAAAAGAGTCAAATATAAAAGATATGTTGAAGTTTCTCCTAAGATCTCTTGAAATCAATGGGGGTTAGTCACCTAGATGCTTTGGAAAATCACACTAGGTGCCTAAATACCTTTAAAAATTTGGCCTCGGGGTTTTTCTTTTTCTTTATTTTTTTTTTAAGATTTTACTTTGAATCCCAAATTAATCAATTAAAAAGTCTTCTTGGCTGAGGAAGACATGGGCAAAATCCCCCATGAGCAATGCCATTCGTTTATAAAAGGGTAGTAAAATAGGCTCTTTTACACAGATGATTCTATTCCTTTCCATCTACAAATCAATATATATATGTTTTATGTAATCAGCATTTCTGCTCCTGAGAGACTGCAGTGGTTCTAGTTGACAGCTTTAACATCTGTACACAATATCCTTCCTCTGGGACACTCAGTGGGAGTTTTGCTTGAGTACTGACAGAGCAAAGTCTGAGTAAGGATGTAAGGACTTGTTTGCTTTTAACTCCAAGTTACTTCAACTTTTAGCTGGATTATGTGTCAAGTGTCTGAGTCTTACTCACATTGGGTAGTACCTTCCTCCCAGTGTAGCCTCCTTGATAACAATAGATTGTTAATATTCAGCTGTTCTATAAATAACCTTGCAAGTACACGTATTCATGGTTCATCACCCTAGATGTGAGTCTCCTCCATCAGAGAGAGGGCAGTTGGGCTCTGGTCACTGGAATCTAGGTCAACAAACTACAGATGTCCAGATAATTCTCTCAAGATGTGGCTGGACCCTTTACGAAGTATTTCCAATTTTCTAATCTTTGCATGTGGGGCAGAGCTGGTTGGAAAATAACAGCTTAAACAACCCACAACACATGTTTTTTAAAATATACATTTTTTGATTTTGAAATGTTCCATATTTTGTCTTAAACCTGCCAAGCAAAACCAATTAAACCATTTGCCATGTGACCCCCTCTGCCAGATGGTGTCAGGAGCCAAAAGGACCAGGTTCAATTTTTCTATGGGTTTTCTTAAAGACTTCACATGCACTGGCTCCAGCTTTCACCCAGAAACCTGGGAAAATACATACACCACCATGGGAACCCTTGGTGGGCAATTCTTCCCCACTGGCAAACACTGAGTCCAGGATATACAACCAAGGGAACTTTATTTGGGAGGTGTAGATGGGAGGAAGACATGAATGAATTTGAGAAAACCAGCTATTAATACACTGAGAAGTTCTATTATGTGAGATTCCCCCAGGGTATCTTACAAGTAACCTCAGTCCAACCGGTGCAAGTGGCTGATGAGTTCTGGCCAATTCCCAGCTGGCCCATCACCATTAGTTGCCCTGGGTTGGAGAAGTCCAAGGATTCTAGCTGGCCAGTGCTCCATGGGCTGCTCTAACCCACCTGGAGTGATTTCAGTTTTCCTTACTGTGAAGGGAGGTCTGCACTAGTGTCCCTTGAGCTGGATGCTGTTTTCTCCATGGCTTCAGTCCAAGCTGCTTAGCTCTGCTGCCCTGTGTCCCCTCAAAGGTGCTGGGGGTGTAGCATCACTGCTGTCCATGGCCTCTGAGCCATCCATTGCCTTGGACAAGCAGTTGCTCTGTTTCACAGGTCGCCACCAACCTCCTGCGACTGCCGCTGTTCTGCACCGTCCGGCTGTCTCAGCTCAGCTCGTGGGGAGAGATTAGTGGTACGTAGGGCTCTTGAGAGAGGCCTGACCCCTAAGAGCCTCTCCCAGCAGCAAGCAGCCACCTTTTCCCCCTTTTCCTCCCTCTTGTTTCTCTGCCCAAGCCCCTTATCCCCACTGTACTGACGGGAACCTTTGTGAGGTACATTCAATGTCCATGGCTTGTCCGTGCATCACCTAATAAGGTCAATTGCAATTTACACCCTCGCAGCCCCAAACCATAACTGCACTTTAACTAAAATGTTCCAAACTGTCATGCAACTAAAATGGAAATGAAAATGCAGAGTGTAGCCATTCAGTCAATTCCCTTTGCCCTACCATAGATTGTGGCAGAGAACTCCCTTAGCAATGGAGTTCTTGCACATCCTTATATCTTAACCTGCTTTGGACTGCTCTTCCCCCATTTCGGCCACAAGCTCCCATCTTCCTAATGCTTCAGGCCTCAGGGTTGATGGATAGATAGATAGATAGATAGATAGATAGATAGATTATGGGTGTGTATGGAAACAGATAGACATAAATAGATAGATGGATGTGGATGGAAATAGGTAGATAGATTTTCCGTGTGGAAGATTTCATACAGTTTTTTTAAGATATTGTTCTTCCATGGACTGCAACATCTGAAACATCAAATTTCTCTCTGAAATTTCTTTTGTCTGCTATTCTCACAATTCTCACCTAAGATCACTTTTAGTAAAAGAAGATAGAGAGCAAATATTATTCAGTGTTATTCAGAGAGATGACTGCATATTTTACACAGCAGAAATCCGTGTATCCACCCTTCTCCAGTCAGTTTTCCTTGCCATCTGTGTTACTGCTTGACTCTGCAGCAGGGGGCAGAAAGCATTTTAAAACAAATCACAAATCCCCAACAGATGGTACGGGGATATGCCACACCTGAAACTTTTTTAAAAGTATCTATCTATCTGTGGATTAGATTGCTGGTTGAAATGTGCCTATTAAGATCTTGATACCACAAACAAACACTTATGCCTGTGAATAACTTGCCAGAAACAAGTCTCAGGGATGGTCTAGGCATACTTAATCCTGCATCAGCATGGGGGGCTGGACTAGATGACGTCTCAAGGTCCCTTCCTCCCCTACATTTCTATGATTTTCTGACAGCAGTCTCACTGAAATCAATAAGCTTATTCCTAACAATAATTGTCCTCATGTTCTTTATGAGTTTCCAGGGGTAGGTTCTTTCTTTCTTTCTTTCTTTCTTTCTTTCTTTCTTTCTTTCTTTCTTTCTTTCTTTCTTTCTTTCTTTCCAGAGCAAGTTAGGGAAGTTGGAGAAAATAAATAAGGAAGAGTTATTTACTCCTTCTCATACACAAGAATTAGGGATCACCAAATGAAATTAATAGGCAGAAGGTTTAAAACAAATAAAAGGAAGTATTTTTTAACACAACACATAGTCAGTCTGTGGAACTCTTTGCCAGAGAATGTTGTGAAAGCCAAGGCTATAACAGGGTTCAAAAATAACCAGGGCCACCCAGAGGATTCAGGGGGCTCGGGGCAAAGGAATTTCGGGGACCTTTTTAATTTTGACTCACCCAGCGGTGCTCCAGGTCTTCAGCAGTGGGTCCTTCACTCGCTCCAGGTGTGTTTGGTGGCACTGAAGGACCCACTGCTGAAGTGCCGCCGAAGACCCGGAATGCCTCTGGGTGAGTAAAAATAGGCCCTGTCCTATTCTCGTGGGGGCCCCTGCGGGGCCCGGGACCTGGGGAAAATTGCCCCACTTGCCCTCCCCTCTGGGCGGCCCTGAAAATAACTAGATAAGTTCATGGAGCATAGGTCCATCAAAGGCTATTAGCCAGGATGGGCAGGAATGCTGTCCCGAACCTCTGTTTGCCAGAAGCTGGGAATGGGCGACAGGATCACTTGATGATTACCTATTCTGTTCATTCCCTCTGGGGCACCTGGCACTGGCCATTGTCAGAAGATGGGATACTGGAGTAGATGGATCTTTGGTCTGACCCAGTATGGCCATTCTTATATTCTAAGTTATTTTGAGGTGTGGAAGGGAGGAACTAGTTGTTTGCTAAACATTTAGCCATTGTCCCCTCTATTCTTCAAGCACTTTCCTTCAGGCATAGTGCTTACTGTGGTGAGTTCTTCAATTGACTTCAGTACTAAGCCTGGTAATATTTAAATGAAGAAATGGAGAAAAAGGTTTTTTGATGCTAGCCTAAAATAAGGTATAATTCAGACTTTGTGCTAAGGAACTCTGGGAGTGTTGACCTAGAATCTATTATATTTGAGAGCATACAGACAGAATTAGAAAGAGTAAGCAGGAAATCAGTAAGAAAATATACCTTTAAATACCTTATGTTATAGTTTGGAGTCCAGGTAAAGTCACCAGACTGTCCAGTATCTGGGGAACTGGTGCTTGTTAATCGCATTGTTAAAGCAAATCTCATAAGCACTGTTTGAAGGCACCACACTGAACACTCAGCAGAGAGGATTTTGTTGTATTGTAGGCTCCATGGCTCCATCTACCGCAGACATAAACTTGAGATCTTGGCCAAACTAACTCAGCAGGAGCACAAAGCAAGGTTTGCTCTGTCTCCTCTGATTGAGAGCACATCTTCTAGTGGTTCCACCGGGGGGCATGGATCAGCATTCACGTCGCACTCCCCATCAGTACACAGCCCAAGCCAGGGAAGCTAATGATCCAATCAGCAGACCAAATTCGGTGATGAATCCCGGTCACGAGCCACCTGAGGCATGTTGCTAAGAAGTGGTTCCACCCAGCATTTGAGAGGTAGGGCCACAGTGACGAACGATGATGTAATACTGGTCAACCGTTGACATGAAGCACTGCTGATGTGTTTGACTTCTGTTAATATCTCCAGAGGAGGCACAAGACTCTTGTGTGTATAATCAGACCGGAGGGAAAACAACAAATCCAAATGATTAAGTCATAGAAAGAGTGTACTTAGCAGAGAAAATTCTCTCTCTCTGGATTTACTCTGCATTTACACCAGTGGAAGAGACAGCCTGATCCGATGCCCTTTGGAAACAATAGAAAGCATCCCATTGACTTCAGTGGGCTTTGCATCAAGCCACAAGATCAGAATCAGGCCCATTATGTCTTAGATTCCAAGGCCAGAAGGGACCATTGTGACAATCATTTACTCTGACCTCCTGTGTAGCATAGGCCAGGGAACTTCCCCAAAATAATTCCTAAGGCAGATATTTTACAAAAAAAACATCCAACCTTGATTTAAAATTATCAGTAGTAGAGAATCCACCATGATCCTGGTTAAGTTGTTCCAACAGTTAATTACAGTCAACAATTAAAAAAATTATGCCTTATTGCCTTTCTGAATTTGCCTAACTTGAACTTCCAGCCATTGAAACATGTTATACCATTCTCTGCTAGATTGAAGAACCCATTATTAAATATTTGTTCCACATGTGGGTTCTTATAGACTGCAATCAAGTCACCCCTTAACCTAATCTTTATATTAAGCTAAATAGATTGAGCTCATTGAGTCTACCACTTGGACATGGTGATGGGATACAGGAGTGCGTTGCAGATGGCAGTGTATCGATAGTATGCCATCGCTGACAGGAGGAACCCTTCGGTGGTGATGAAGAGACTGAAAAACAAGAATTGGGTGGAGCATCCATTGAAGCAAATGGCTTTGCTTTTTGATAGGAAGCTTACCATCGCTTTGGGGGCAATGGTGGAGGAGTTACAGACATCTATGAGGGACAGATTCTTTAGGAAGAAGTACATGGGGGTGTGGAGGCTTTGGCTCTGATGATGTGGACCAGGATTGTGTTTACCAGCATGGTTACCATGTAAATCACCAGAAACACCAAAAAGGGGACCATCTGTCACCCCGGACCATTTCCAAACCCCAGCAGGATGAATTCCATGACTGCTGTGTCATTCCCCTCTCTCACTGGTGCCATGGCTATTAAATCCTTGTGGAAAGGGATGAGATAAGGAGAATCAAATGAAGACGATGCAATGAAAGGCTCGATGAAAAGAGGGAGGATGGATAAGGGGAAAAGACCCTGGGTCTGAGAGTTAGCAGATCAATGCTCATTTTCCAGACACCCAGTGCGGCCTTGGCCCAGTCACTTGGGCTGGGACTTCCAAAGCAGCCAAAGAGAATTGAGCACTCATCTGCCAGTTAATTTCCATAGGATTTCATCACCTCAGGCCAGATTTTTAAAGGTATTTCTGTGCCTAGTGCAATTATCAAAAGCACTAAGCACCAAAATCTCCTAGATGCTTTCAAAAATCCCAGTAGCCTCCTAGATTCATAGATTCCAAGTCAAGAACGCACCATTCTGAAACAATACTGTTAATCCTGAATTCCTAACTACCCTAAATTGATCTTAAATATAAATAAAAATATGAGGCCTATGCCTTAAGCTCTCGTGAAAACTCTCAGCTTTGATATTTCTGCCTCTCAGCTCCCCTTCCTAAAATTGAAGATAATATTATTTCCTGAGCTCAGAGGGTGTTGGGAAGAGAAATTCATTAATATATTGCTAGTGTTCAAATGATACCATGTCAAGAGATAGAAAAGTATTTTGTCAGTAATTTTTAAAATGATCCACCCAACTTTCATTGACTTTTTGTAATATTTGGGTCCTTAATTCACTAAAGTTCTATTGAAAATCTCATCCTAGATATATTGATTTTGATGCCAAAGCTGCCTTTGACTTCACTGTAAACAGATTAGGCCCTTGTAATCCAAGTTAAACTAAGTCCTAATACAATTGGAGCTGTTCTTTTGGAAGGCATCTTTTCTAGTCTGGCAGCCAATTTAACCAAATTTTCCTTGTAGTTGTAATACAAAGCCCATCTACTCAGCTAAATTGGACAATTACAGAATCTCTCCAGCCACGTGTGATCCCACTGATTTATAAAAAGGTGGCAGATTGGGATTTTAGCCTCAATTATTCCATACTCCATCAGTCTGAGAATTAACATATATGATTTGTTTATTGGACTGGGGAAAGGCAAACATGGTACCCATCTTTGAAAAGGAAAGCAAAGAAGATGTGATGAATTACAGATAACTTTGGTACCTGGAAAGATACTGGAACACATTATTAATCAATTATTATTGACCAGTGTTATCAGTTTTTGAATGATACCTCACAAGGTACAAATATTATTGCAGTATTGTGTAGGATGTGAATACAGGGGTGGCTAGGGTTAAAGTGGGTGCACAGCTGGTTGAAAGACTGTACTCAAAGAGCAGTTGTTAAATTGGGAGGACATGTCTAGTGGGGGAAAGATGGTGATTAATACGAGAATTGAAAGGTGGGTAAGAAACTGGTTAAAAGGGAGACTACAACGGGTCATACTGAAAGGTGAGCTGTCAGGCTGGAGGGAGGTTACTAGTGGAATTCCTCAGGGATCAGTTATGGGGCCAATCTTATTTACAACATTCATTATGACCTTGGCACAAAAAGTGGAAGTGTGCTAATAAAATTTATGTATGACACAAAGTTGGGAGGTATTGCCAGTACAGAGGAAGACCGGAATATCATACAAAAAGATTGGATGACCTTGAAAACCAGAGTAATAGAAATGGGGATGAAAGAACAAGAAGAAATTTTCCTATAAACTGCAGACATATCAGTTGGAAGCAAAAGAGTAGGGGAAAGACCTAGGTTTATTGATTGATCATAGGATGACTATGACCCCTTCTTATGATGCAATCATGAATATAATGTATATATTTGTGGATGCATGGATGCATCCATTTATATAATTTTGGAATTCAATATATTTAAAGTGGCACAATCCCTTAGGGACACATTTTTAAAGGTATTTATCCACCTAGTGAAGTTTTCAAAAACACCTAGACACCTAACATCCATTGAAAACAATGGGAATAAGGCATGTAATTGCTTATGAAAATCCTACTAGGCAACAACATACTTTTAGAAATATGACCGATAGTGCAGATGTAGCAGTATTGGATAGAAAGATATTTATACTAATGTAATAGATTCCCATGAATTAAGTATTACAATGTGTTAGATTTATTCAGGGCATGTTGTTGGGGCTGACCGTAAGTTACCTTGGCCTGTTGTTACAGAATGGTTCGGGGTGAGCTTGTAGTGAACTGGCTTTGACCGGCTCGAAACCACTTGACTGGATAAACAAGTAAAGAGATAAGGAGGGCCTGAAAGTGTTAAGTGTGGAAATAGAAAGTGTTTCTTGCCAGATCCTGTTTGTGGATGTATACGCCCTCCTTAGAAAGAGATGATGATAAAAAACGGCTATGAGAATTGCTTTAGATGAACAGTCTCACTTACGGACCTAGGCCTTGTGGGTGCCCAGGAATTCCTCATGCTGGAGCAGCGCCTGCTATGAGCCCTCAAGGACAAGTCTGGAGGGTCTGGGACTGTCCGTAGGAGAAGGGATGTAAGCATCACTTTTTACTTATTAATTAACCCAGAGTATGCATTAATACGGGGGGGGGGAAGCTGTGCATATCTCTCTATTGTGTTATAGAGGGAGAACAATTTATGAGTTTACCCATATAAGCTTTATACAGGGTAAAATAGATTTATTTGGGGTTTGGACCCCATTGGGAGTTGGCCATCTGAGTGTTAAAGACAGGAACACTTCTGTAAGCTGTTTTCAGTTAAGTCTGCAGCTTTGGGCACGTGGTTCAAACTCTGGGTTTGTGTTGGAGCAGACTGGCGTGTCTGGCTCAACAAGACAAGGTGCTGGAGTCCCAAGCTGGCAGAGGGAAAGCAGGGGCAGAAGTAGTCTTGACACATCAGTTGGCAGTTCCCAAGGGGGTTTCTGTGATCCAGCCCATCACAACTATTTCACTAGGAGGGTGGGGAAGCACTGGAATGGGTTACATAGGGAGGTGATGGAATCTCCATCCTTAGAGGTTTTCAAGCCCTGGCTGGGATGATTTAGTTGGTGTTGGTCCTGCTTTGAGCCGGGGGTTGGACTAGATGACCTCCTGAGGTCTCTTCCCTCCCTAATCTTCTATGATTATATGATTCTATGATCAGTACGCACTACTCAGGGAGAATAAGAGTTGCAGAACAGGGAATATGCATGGTTTCATTAGGTGTGTTCATTTGAGGAAAGTACTCAATGTCTTTATGGAAAATGAAAAACATAATCAGTGCATGAGATCCCAGTATTTCAATCTTTGGGATTATTGTAATCCCAAAACAAAATACTAGAAAACATCTTGCCAACAGGGGGTTGTTTTCCCACCTGAAGTTCTGAACCTAATGCGGCAACTAGGGAGGAAGTCCCATAGGTTCTAGAAGCAAGCAGAAATACTCATCTATGAAGCCAGGGCTCATTGTTCAGAGGTCGGCGGTGTCAATTGGCATGTACGTGTGTTCTCTCCTTATGCTGGCCCAGCCCTGCTCAGATAGTTGGTTCAGCCAGCCTCGACAGTACTACCCGTAAAGACCACGGACACAATTCAGTGGCGAAGGTTTATTGTCGATGAAGCACATTCCTAGTGCCCTGACTCTGTTGCTACAGGTACACTAAGACATCTATGCCGGCAGCAATGGTACCAATTCAGTCAGCAGTGGGTGTCCTATGATTTCTCTTGTATACATTGATACAAACAACTTACATATTAACACTTCTGATGTAGTTGGTTACCAACCCTACACCCTGTACCTGTTTGTTTGAACAAAACTTCTCCATTTGTTATTCTGTTATCCCATCCTTATTTCACTTGGGATCAGTGTGTTTTAAGGATTGTGTTTGTGCTGTTACTTGAGAACTTTATGTTCGGGTGGATCTGTGCTAGCCTTCTGGCATGTGTTTACATGGATACCCAGTATCTAGTATTTCTGATGAGTGCCTGTGTTTTAGCAATGCTAGCCATACCTTTTCTAATTTCATATACCAGACAGTAAAGTTATAAGCAAGCATCTGCTTTATGACAGGGCTTGATTTTTATTCCTAGGATGGCCTGGCTTTGCTGACTGTGGTTGAGTCCTCAGGTCTTGCACCAGATCCTGTGCTCTCTACTACAGTCGGTGAGAAGGTTAGAGGTAAATGTGACTTTTCAGGCTAGTGATGGAGCTCTAACTGATCATAGTCCCGGCCCTTGAGTTTGGAGGGAAATTTTGACCACCCAACGCCCTCAGCCATGTTTAAAGCAGATTAACTCCCCAAGTGCTTGGGCTGTGTGACAGTCAGATGTGCAGATCTGTTGATACAAAAGTGTATGAGGTTGCTATTAAGGTTTCTGCACTGGCGTGCAAGTTGAATATCGTATGGTTTGCTTCCAGGTATGTGTTGCAGATGGCAATGAAAGCCTTATGGAGAGTTTGGTTGTGTTATTGACAGCATTATAGGCAATGAAAAGTTGGCAAGGAATGCAGGGGACTTTCCCCCTCAACTTCTAACTCCTATGCTTTATGATTTTGGTGGGTCAAGTGTGTCCTGACACAACATGAAATGTCACTAAACCTGTATTTTGTTTGTGTTTATTTTTATTAGAGCTTATTTAGGTGCCTAAAAATCTGGCCTTAGGTGCTTTGGAAAATTCCATTAGGTAGCTATCTGTAAGTTTAGATATCTAAGTACCTTTTAAAATTTAGCCTTTAGACTCCCAACCAAGTTCATTGGGTTATGGGGATTCAGTCCGTTAAAAATCCCAGCCTTACTACATGATGATTCTGTCTGAAGTCAGTTGGCCTACTCTGAGTCAGGTAAGTGTAAGAGTGCCCATTATAACCCAGATCTGAAAGAATGTTATGACCCCTCCTAATCTAATGTAGACTGGGATTTTCAAAGAGGGCTAAGGGATTTAGATACCCAACTCCCACTGATTCTCATTAGGAAAAAAAATCCCACATGTAGCTTTTAACTCGTAACAAGTTGTTATGATTATGATTTATGTGAGTTGTTGTAATGTGGAGCAGCCCTGGTTATGGACCAGAATCCCATGCAAATGTTACCTTGGCAATGCAAAACTGTTATGATAGGTGAGCTTGATAGTGCTATGTACTATGAGGGTTGCCCAACACTTCCCATTGTAAGACCTGTGTTTGGTTCCTTTATAACGTGACAAAATGCAAATTATTTGGGCGGAAATATTCCAGGCCAGGTGTCTGCCTCAGGCTGATTTCTTTTTAGAAAATTTCTGCTAAAATGGTACAGACAAGGGAAACATACATGGTTTTGTCTGCATTAAAAATATTGTGGCCTTATCTTTGAGAAGCTCTAGCACCTCTAGCTTTGGAGCTGGGACTTGAAATTTGACAGAGGAGGTGGCCTTTGTGTCAGAGATGTGTCTTTTGCCAGCCCGTAAAAATCTGCCCAAATATGTCCAAGTTATAACTTTGATAATCAGCAGTTCACACATCCACATAGAGACTTAGTGTTAGAAGCTAAATTCCCTGAAGGTTCCTTCCACACTGAGCATGCTCCAGTGCAGGACTGAGTGGGACTTTTCCCTGCAATGGTAGCTCTGGGCTGCTGTGGGCTGCACCAGGTCCAGGGTCCGGGCACCTGAACTGAGAGAAGAGGTCTGTCTCTCCTGTGCTCTTAATGACCTTGAAGGCAGCATAGAGGAAGATGCTGCCTGATTCAAATGCAGTGGAGAGAAGAGGCAGGCATGGGTGGGGGCAGAGGGAGTAGATTGGGAGAAGGACCCTGGGGGAAAGGCAGAGCCTGGAAGATGGAGGTGGAGTGGGGAGAGGGAAACTGGGTACTAGGGTGAAGTGGAGGCTGGGCAAGAAGATTGGGACTGGGAGCTGGGGGCAGACTGTGACTTGTTGGCAAGGAGACTAGGACTGGGTGCCAGAGAAGGAAGTGGGGTTGGGCCTGGGTGTCAGTTGTCAAGGGGGAGACTGAGATCAGATGAGGAGCTGCAGGGGATACTGGGACTTATGGAGCAAGAAGACTGGGACTGATAACCAGTGGGATGGGGTGAAGGAGGTGAGGGAGGATGGGAGACAAATCTGATGAGGACCCTGGGTGAAGAGGCAGAATTGACACTAGCTGTGCAAAGTGGGCAGGAGAAAGAGGGGGACATGGATATTGGATGAGGAGCCTGGGAAGGTAGATTGGACTAGGAACCAGCAGGGAAGGGGAATGTCATGGTGGTGGGGGGGGGTGGAAGCCAGGGTGGGAGCGAGAAATGGATCAGGTAAAAAGCGGGGGGAGGGGGACTGGGCTGGGCTGGGCAAGGAGACTGGGACAGGGAATGGTAGGTGAGACTGGGACTAGGACAGGGAATCTGGAAGTGTCAGACTAGGATTGCTGGGCATGGAGACTGGGATGAGAAGTCAGAAGGGAGGAGACTGAGACTGGTAAGGTGAGGAGGCTGGGACTGGGACAAGGAGCTGTGGGGGCAGACGAGAGAAACACGTCACAAGGACAGGCTGGAGGGGATGGGGCAGGAAGCTCAGGCTTCGGGGGTATGAGTATAAAAGTCTGTAGCCTGTAGAGAACTCTCCCCTCCAGCACCTGGAACCCAAGATTCCTGGGTCTCGTTGTTCCTCTGCAATCAGCAAATACCTTTGAAACTCCCTGGGAAAGCATCCCATGCCCCTGTAGTACTGGTCTACATAGATGCTAACAACCTTGTTTTAGTACCTTAATGACCAGCTATTTGATATTTTGTTTTATGCATATTGTTCAGTGTGGGGCCCCGTCCTCATTTACTGCACACTAGTCAAACCTCGCTCTGAAGAAATAATTTATTAATTTCTTCATGGGCTTTTCTCTGGTATCTATCCCTGTACTGTCTGAGTGCTTCACAAACATTCATGAATTTGTTTTCAGAGCACCTGAGACCAGAGGGGAGGTTGTGTTAACTTAGATGGAATATAGGAGCCACATGTGTTAACATAACACAGCCACTGTCCAATATTAAACACCTTTAAACAAGGTTTGGGGTTTGGTACATAGAAACCTCGATCTGCTTAGTGCCATGGCAAACCTGCCATTAAAATCCTTTTAACCCTGGATTAAAGATGTGGGTGGGGGAAAGGAAAAACAGTTAAAGCATTTGAAATTTAGGGTATTAAGTAAGGTTTTCCTTTGAACAACATCCCTTGTTCCCTTCCCTTTAGTTGGAGAGTCTTTAAAAGGAAAAAAACCCTGTATGACAGTCTTTATATGCTAATAACTATCCTTTAGGGGGGAAAGGAAAAGAAGTTACTTGAGGTGGGCTGGAGCTGTTGTTGTTAAAGTCTGATCCCATCTCCTACAAGACAAAACAAGACAAGCACACACAACAGGGGAGGGGAAAGAGCAGCAAAGATAGAAAATGCAGTTTCTGTCTCTGGTGTTGACTCTCACTTGCAACCTCACTGCTGGAAAAAAACAGGCACAGCACATGGTCTTATCAGCCACTCTGAGACCTGACAAGCTCGTGCCAGCATCAGGCTGTTTAGGAGATCACTTTTAGTTGCCTTTCCAGTCACAGGCTTACAGCAGTGTTGGAGAACATGTAGTCTTGGGCAGCTAAGCCAGACTCTTATTAAATAGAAGGCAAAATAAGAGAGATGGGGAAAAAATAAGGTGGGGAAGGAAAAGGATACACAGGGGCGAGGGGAGAAGAGAGAGAGACAAACTCTAGGTGATGGTTGGGATTCAGCCAGCTGTGGTAGAAGTGGTGACGTCATTGGGTCCCTCTCTCTTGCGCGGTCTCATCAGGACATTACTCAGAGTCAGGATGATGCAGGCCCAAGTTCCAGGAGATGGTGGGGGTGGCAGTCATTATGGTGAAGCTCACGCCAATAGCCAATAGTTCTCCCCAAAGTCTCTTTCTTTAAGGGCCCCAAAAGGGAGTGATGAGTGAAACAGCCCATCCCCTCCTTCTTTTGTCCACCAGTTAGTCCTAATTACCGGCACACCAATTCTGGCTCCTTGATTTTCAGTCTCACAATATTCTTGTTTACCAGGCATGATTTCAACACAGTCCATGAATTATGTCAGCAGGTCTTTTCGTTTGGGCTAATTCAGTCTTTCAGTCTCTTTTTTGCACCTTTTCCTATCCACATATGTTGCTAGAGGTTATTGTGATAGCTTATGAACGCTTGCTTGTTTTTAACAGCAGAGCTCACAGTTAGGATATGTGTGGCAGCCCGTTTATTTTAACAGGTATTATATTCTCTATTTTACAGATGTGGAACTGAGGCACAGGGAGATTCAGTCAAAATGTTGGCTGCCCAATTTGAGATGCCTAGAACCTGATTTTTCAAAGTGCTGAGCCCAGGACCCATTGACTTCAGTTGCAGCTGTGATTGCTCTGCACTTCTGCAGATTAGATCCCAGGGTCTCAGGTAAGGCCCCCAGAACATGTGGAACACACAGTTAGTGACCATCTGTGAAAAGTCTGTTTTAAATGACATGCTGGGGTTGAATGTAGTTCGCCAGGGCAACATTCAACTGCCGCAACTGCCTTAGACCATCCTTTCTCTTGCTGTAGTTCCCTGCCTCAATTGCTAAACACCTTCCACCTTCTGCAATAAATGAGGCAGGGATCCTGCAAACTAGAGCTTCCTTCAGTACACAGCCATGATTCATTCCCCAGAGCACCATTCCACCTCTGCACTGAATGAGGCGGGGGTCTGGTGGAAAAAATAGTAGGTGATTGTGTAATTAAAAGTGTCTAATAATGGATACATACAAGAAGGCTGAATTAAGGTTCCATGGGCAACTTTAACTCTAGCATTTTCTAACTTCTGAGTGCTTGACTTGCAATCTTCATCACCTTGATCAATCGGTCTTTCAGCCCTTATATATATTGCGCTGATCACAACACATCTTCCATTCTTCTTGTATCCTGGCCTTCCTTCTCCATGTGCGGCCATGTCTTTTCATGATAAAATCTTCCCATCTCTTTGGAGGTTGGCTGAGTGGTCGTTTCAGTTCCTATGGCTACCACTCAGTGACAGCTGCAGTCCATCGATTGTAAGTGAGCCTTGTTATATGCCCAGGCCATCACATTTTATTATGCCTGATCTCAACAACGATGACCTGCACTACACTTTGCTGTCTGATCACTTCACTGGGGACTCAGTCACGGATGGAAATTCCCAGAATTCTTCTTTCCATCGCTCTCTGTATGACAGACAGTTGCCCCTCCTCTATCTTCGTCAGCACCCATATTTGGCTGCTGTACAACATTGCTGGCAGTACTGTTGAGTTGAAAAGGCTGGCACATGTTGCCTTGTTGATTTTTCCTTGGAGGACATCCTTGATAGAATTGAAAGCGCAACAACCTGCTTTCTTTCTCGGGAGAGTTCACCTTCCTGATCATGGTGCCTGCTAATTTCTTGGCCCAAATAGACATATTGCTCAACTTCTTCTATTTGTTCTCCCTTGTTTGTTATTTGGACTTTTGGCAAGGTATCTGACCACATAAATTTCATTTTGGAGCGGTTAATTTTCAGTCCGACTTGGCTGCTTTTTTTGTTGAGTTCTTGCAGCATTTCCTGTAGTTTGATAGTATTTTCTGCGATCCACCCAATATCGTCCATGAATCTGAGATGGTTTAACTGCTCTCCGTTGATGTTAATTCCACCCTTTCAATTCATCTGCTTGTAATGGCGCGCACTCACCGCTGCGCCGCCTCCTGCTGGTCAGTCTGGGAATTAGCCCTTTCCAGCTTTGGAGTGCCTCCTGCTGGCCAGTTTCTTTCCCTTGGTTACCAACCCTATTGTCTCCAGCACCTCTGGTCCCGTGTCTCTCCCAGACCCCGGTGTCCCTTACCTTGGGGTGCTACCACACAGCAGTGCCCCCACACTCTGGGTCTCACCTCCTCAGGGGAACCCCAACCCTTCTCTATACCCACCTTCTCTCAGTGTCTACTGCCAGTCTTCATCTAGCCCCTTTACTCAGGGGCAAACTGCAGTCTGCAATGGCCACTCATCATTGGCTAGGGATTTGGACCTGCTGCCTTTCCCTGGAGCCCCAGTACCTCCTTAGGCCTTTCTGCCAGGCCTCAGCCTGTGAGGTAGCCAGGCCCAAGCTCCCCAGCTCAGCCTGTCCCTTCCCCAGCACTGCTCTGTCGAAGGTACCCTGTCTTTCCCAGGCAGCTAGGTCCTTCTCACTCCAGGGCTGGAGTGAGACTCACTCGGCTCCCTACTCACAGCCCTCTTATCAGGGCCAGCTATGTCCTGATTTACCTAGCCACACCTATGGCCAACTACTCAGCCAGCCTTCCTCAGCTGCTTTCACTCCTTTTGTCCCAGGAGCAGGGTACATTGCTACATTGCCTCATTACCATTTCGAGGCAGGCTGTGAAGAGTTTCGCTGAAACCATGGCTCCTTGTTTCACACTTTTCTTAACTTAGATGCAAAGCGGGGTATCAAATAAAGTTATATCTGTAATGCAGTCAGAATTTGCTTCCCTTAATAGTTTGATATAGTTTGTGTCGATGCCCTGCTCTGCAATTGCTTTCAACACTGCATCGATCTCTATGCTGTCGAATGCTTTTTCATAGTCAATGAAGGAAATACGTAAAGATAATTGGCATTCCCTTGAGCATTCCAATAGTTAGTTTATAGTCAAAATATGGTCCATTGTTCTGAAATTCTTTCAAAAGCCTGCCTGCTGTCTCGGCTGCTGCTCGTCCAGACTCTGCGAGAGTCGGTTTATTATTTTGGTGAGCAGATTGTAGACATGAGAGAGCAGGCATACTGGACAATAGTTCTTTAGATCTTCACGATCACCCTTCTTGTAAAGCAGAATGGTGTTGGACTCCTTCCAGCTAGATGGCATCTTCTGCATTTCCAAGTAATGGCTAAACCTCTGAGCAAGGGTTTCCCAGAGGTCTTGGCCTCCAGCTCTTATCATTTTGATTGTCAGTCTATCTTTACCTGGGGATTTTCCTTCCTTCGTTTGGTGAACTGCATGTTGAACTTCACTGACAAGGACTGGGAGGTACATGCTCATTGGTCTGTTGAAGTGTTGGTACTCGGACATTTATCTGAGACGCAAACAATTCGGTGTAGAAATCTTTGCAGACCGCTTCCATTCCTGTTCTGTCAATTACTGGTTTTCCGTCCCTGTTCTTCAGTGCCATTATTGTTGACCCATACAGTGTCAATTCCCTTTTGCATTTTTTGAGGCGTCTGTGATCTTCAGCTGTCTTTAAGAGCCTTTCATTTTGGTACTTCTTGAAGTCCTCCTTTAGTCTTCTTCTTATCAACTTGCAAAGGAGGGAGTACTCAAGCTTGCACCATCATTTTGCCTCTTTAGCAAGTACTGCATTTCCTCTGAGATTCTTCCCTTTGCTCTTTTCAGTCTTTCTTTCTTGGCTAATATTACTCATTACCTCAATTGATCATTGCAGTTATCTATAAGACTCCAGTCTTCCTTGGAAATGTTCACTTTCAAGATTGCCTTGTCAAATATTTTTGGCCGCTGTCTCTGATATGCCATCTGTAGCGCTTTCTTTTCCACCTTTTCATTGAAGTTGAGCCTTACTCTGAGCAAGCAATGGTCACTACTGGTGTTTAATGACGGTACTACTGAGATGTGTTGTACAATGCTCCACTTATTAATTAGAATATAGTCAATCTAATTTTTGTTCTTTGCATTGGGCATGATCCATGTCCACCTCCTCTTGGCCTTCTTCTTAAACCAGGTGTTACCAATGAACATTTCTTTCATCTCCACCAGAGTTTCCAGTCGCTCTCCTTGTGGATTCTGTTCACCGATGCCATACCTTCCAATGAACTTTTCACCTTCTTTCCCTCTTCCAACTTTGACATTCAAATCTCCCATTGCGATCGTATATGTGGATTTTTGAGCAAGGGTTTCCTCAAGCTCCTGATAGAATTCTTCCATATCATCATCTTCACTTGTGCTTGTGGGAGCATAGATCTGAATAATCTTGAGGGTGCATTTCTTGTTCAGCTGGAGGTGTAGCACCCTGATGTGTGATGACTTGAACTTGCATGAGATGATTTTTGAAGACCATTCCTTGTTAATGATGAAGCCAATTCCTCCAACAGTTCTCGCGCTTTCTCCTTTTCCCAACATGATGGTACTTTCGTCTCTCCACTCCTTTCTTCATCATGTTTTGCAGAGACCAAAGATGTTGTAGACTGTCCTTGCCTTCTCCTCCATTAGATGGTTGATCAAATTGTCTCTTATCAGTGTCCTGCAGTTATAGGTGCATGCTGAGAGGGCAGTCCTTTTTCTGGACCCTGAGATTCTTAACAGCCTCTCATCGACTGAACTCCCCACCACTGTTGTATAACAGATCAAGGAGTGAACAAGGAGCTGGGGCCCATTTATTCATATTGTTTTAGCCACTTCTTCATCCACCCACTGGCTATGTTGTCAGTGGCGCGTTTACCTCCTCAACTTAGCTAGCACCCAACCTCAAGTAGGAGGACAGCTCTCCTCGCCCTGGGTTGGTAGTCTGACACCTTAATAGCATGGTTGAACCTACTGAAGAATACTCTCCACTATCCTCGCTGTCAGAGAATCCAGGGTCACTGCTGCATCACTTTGAGGCATTGAGGTAGGATTTTGCAGAGGCAGGATCTGCTGCAAAATCCTACATCAATGCAATCTTCATAACATTCTTTTAAAGTAGCTCTTAGTGAGCAATTTAAGATTTGTAATTCTATACAGGTGAAATTCACCCCATGCAGGGGGCCAGTACAAATAACAGGAGCCAATCTAATGTTGCATTTAGGCTCTTTTTTGAACCCTAGTCTAGAGGAATCATTAAACCAGTATGGCAGCCTTGAAATTCCAGTATTGCAGCTTTTAAATTGCACCTATTTTACAGGAAAAAATTGTTTTGTTCCATCAATTCATAGATTTTAAGGCCAGAAGAGACTTTTACGATAATTTAATCTGAACTCCTGGGTAGCACACAGCAGAGAACCCCACCCAGTGACTCCCACATCTGTTTAAGCTAGAGCAGATCTTTTAGAAGGACAACCAGACTGCTTGCTAGAAACTCAATGACATTCAAAGAAATCACCCAGCAGGACTGATCTGATGACTGCATTTACAGGTTAATTGTTAATGCTGGTATTTGGATGGGGTGCATGTGTTGGAGTTGATGAGAAGCAATCTGATACATCCATTGACACATCCTTTTGAGTAATTCCTGTGGCCTGGGCAGAGATATGCTCTAGTTCAGATAGAAGTTACTGGGCAGGAGGTCATATTAGATGCTCATCTTGCTCTCTTCTGGCTTTAAGATATATGAATCTGTGGCTCGAGGGTGACGTTCCACTACCTTGACTCATGTTGAGTAATTCTCGGACACGGGCATTGTTACACACTCATGAAGGGAGTGGGTAAAATTCCCTTCACTCACAGACGAGTCACATGGATTTCAATGGGAGAAGGTATCCATATGGGTTATGGGATTATCAGAATTTTGCTATATGGGCAAAGTCCAAAGTCCACTTTCATGAATCATTATCATATGGGAAATGTAATAATTTTTTGCTTTACTGCAGAAAGGTTAAAATTCACACAGAATTTCTCAAGGATGGTTCAGTATATATTTAACTAGCTTTCCAAGGGTTCTGCCCACTGTTATCAAAACCAATAGGAGCCTTGTGCTCGACTTTAATAAGGATCAATCCACTCGGACCTGTCACTTGCTGCAATCTATCTAGCACCCGTCGGTTCTTCTTTAATCTTTATCTCATCACTTTTCCAAAGGAAATGTCAGCAGCGGAGCCAGGGAGAGATGCGAATCACACTGCAGTGATGGAATTCATCCTTCTGGGGTTTGGAAGAGGTCCAGGGCTCCAGGTGGTCCCTTTTGTGATGTTCTTGGTGATTTACATAATAACTGTGCTAGGGAACACCATCCTGGTCCTCATCATTACAGCCAACTCTCGCCTTCACACCCCCATGTACTTCCTCCTCATGAATCTGTCACTCTTAGACCTCTGCTACTCCTCCGTCATTGCCCCCAGAGCTATGGTGAGCTTCCTAACAGACACCAAAACCATTTCCTACAGGGAATGTGCCACCCAATTCTTCTTCTTTGCTCTCTTTGTCACTACTGAGACATTCATCCTGACAGCCATGGCATACGATCGATACACCGCCATCTGCAACCCACTCCTGTATCCCACCACCATGTCCAAGCCAGTCTGCATTCAACTGGTGGTGGGGTCCTATCTCTGTGGCAGCATGAACGCCATGGTGCAAACAGGCTTCACCTTTACTCTGCACTTCTGTGGCTCTAATGAGATTGATCACTTCTTCTGTGATGTTCCACCCCTGCTAACCCTCTCATGCACAGACACATACATCAATCAAATGGTGATGTTTGTCTTATCGGGCATCATCATAGTGAGCACTGCCCTGATCATTCTTGTCTCTTATGCCTATATCATCTCTGTTGTCCTCCAGACTCGCTGTGCCGTGGGCAGGCACAAGACCTTCTCCACCTGCACCTCCCACATAGTAGCTGTAAGTTTATTTTACGGGACTGTTTCCTTCATGTATGCCCAGCCAAGTTCATTATCCTCCCCAGATCAGGGTAAAGTGGTGTCTGTGTTTTATACCCTGGTCATCCCCATGTTGAATCCCTTCATCTACAGCCTAAGGAACAAGGATGTGAAAGAAGCTTTGAGAAGAACCATAGGCTGCATAATTATTTTTGAAATGAATCTTTTCTATGAATATTGAGTTAAATAATCCTTAGATAGATTAGTTGAACAATAAGTCCTTCCAATATACCAATCTATCTATCTATCTATCTATCTATCTATCTCATGCCCAATACTGTCCTATGACACTAGAAGAATGATTTTTTAAAAACTGTAATAAATCAATCCTCTCTGTGTTTATGTTATTTTTCACATTTTTATCTATTTGTTTAGAAATGCACAGATTTGGAAAACTGGATCCAAACACCCTTGAGCCATAGGAAGTGTTTGAAATCTGCGTTCAAATTGCTCAACTACTTGATAAATGCTGAACCCAAATTTAGTTGCCTGGCTTAGTGTGTGAGTGTGTGTGTGGTGTCATATCTCCTTTACTCTCTGGCTCCAGTTGCTAAACACCATGCTATTTTCCTAAGGGGTGAAGGTAAGATTTTCAGGAACACTCAATGTTGTAGTCAATGAATATTTTACCTTTGACTTCAATGGGGGCAGATTTAGGCCAACAGAAAACACTTTTGAAAATATCATTCTGATGCTGTTTGCCAGAAGTTTGGAATGGGTGACAGGGATGGACACACGATGATTGCCCATTCTGTTCATTTTCTCTGAGGCACTTGGCATTGGCCACTGTCAGAAGACAGGATACTGGACTAAATGGACCTATGGTCTGACCCAGTATGGCCATTCTTATGTTCTTGTTTTCAGTTCAAATTGAAGATCTTTGTTCTCTGTGATGATGATTTTCAAAGTAGCCTAAGAAATCAGGGGCCCAATTCTCTTTGTCACTCAATGGCAGATGGGTGCCAAACACCTTTGGGGATATTCATAATCTTTGTCCACAATTTTCAGTTCAAACCCATCTCTGGTTTATAGATTTGTAGATTCCAAGACTAGAAGGGTCAACTGTGATTATCTAGTCTGGCCTCCTGTAAAACATAGGCCATAGAACTTCCCCACAATACATCCTACAGATCACCTTTTATAAAAACATCCAATCTTGACTTAAAAATTGTGTAGAAGTCCAGAGGAGAAAGGAACTCTGTATAGCAGGAAATGAAAAGCGTAACAGAGAGAACAAGCTCATGGGTACAGCTGGTCAAAAGTTTTCAGCCCAAAAATGTACATTCTGCTTGACCAAAACATTTCATGAATGTAGGTCAAATTCACCAAAATGCTACAGTCCAAATAAAATAAAATCAGAAAAAAACCTGAAACAGGTTCAATATTTTAAGAGAAATGTTTCAATATTTCAAATAAAAAGTGCCTTTTTGTTTAGAATGTTGCTGTAGTTTTACTTTAAAATAAAAGGTACAAACCCCCCAGAATGAAACATTTCAATTTGTGTCAAAGCAAATGTTTTATTCAACCCTCCAAAAATTATTTTTTTACTTGTTTGCTTCACTGAAAAATTGGAAAAATAGTTTGTTTCAGATCAAGACACCCTGTGATGGGGTATCTGCCCCACATTGGCCCATAAAGGGTAATAGAGCCCTAGGGAGGCTGTGCAGGAGGTAGCCAATTAGAGAGCGGCTGTGAGGAGCAGCCAATCAGGGCAGGGCTGGCCCATATAAGAAAATCTGCAGGGCAGAGCAGTTTCAGTAGCTGCCTGGAGCTTGAGGAGGGAAGATCAGGCTCCTAGTAGGAGGATGGAGTGCCAGCACCCGGGACAGAGCAGTGCTGCCAGCAGGGACTGGGGAAGCTAGAGAGGACTCCTGGATAGCTGCTAAGACTGGCAGGCTTAATGGTGAAGAAGGTGCTGGAGGCTGTGGGGAAGTGGTCTAGGGAAATGAACTGAGGAGTTGGAGGGAACGCAGTAAGTGGTGGTCATCTACAAGGTCTCTGGGCTGGAACCCAGACTAGTGGGTGGGCCTGGGTCCCGTCCACCCCCACTTGCCACTGAGGAAGTGGCTGGACTGAGGGACTGCAATACTGTCCCCTGGAATGGGGGAGAACAGACTGTGACACAGCTGGAGGCTGAGTCCTGAAAAGGATGCTGCAGTCCTTGAAGTGACATGGGTCCAGGAGCAGAGGTGACAGTGGATGAGTTACCACTAGAAGAGGTCACAAAGCTAATTCCCTAGACAGCCAATAGGAGGTGCCACAGTGGTGAATCACACCTCATCACATACACTCTCCCCCATCCCATATGTTTTTCTAATTTTTGGTTCAGCCTGTGATGGGTTGTTTACTCCACACCAGTCTGGAAGGGGTTAAGGTGACACAGATAGGGCCAATTAACATTATATATATATAAACCGAGATATCCTATCTCCTAGAACTGGAAGGGACCTTGAAAGGTCATTGAGTCCAGCCCCCTACCTTCACTAGCAGGAACAAGTACTGATTTTGCCCCAGATCCCTAAGTGGCCCCCTCTAGGATTGAACTCACAACCCTGGGTTTAGCAGGTCAATGCTCAAACCACTGAGCTATCCCTTCCCAGCATGGTGATGAGGCAGAGGAGCAGGAAGGTGAGGAAATAGAGCAGAGGCCACCAGACAGATGGAAGAATTCAGGAGAATGAATTCTGGCTGGTGTCTACTCTTCATTCCTTCTGAGATCCTGGAGTAGGGATAACGAATATATTAATGCTCTGAGCTACTTGTGCAGATAGATAGATCAAAGCAGAATATGGGGAATGTTTCCTAAGAAAATTCCCTTTTGAAATGTTCCTGTCAAAAAATTCTGGTATTCCCATGGGAATATATTTTTTTTTTAAGAAAAATGTTTGGAAAAAGCTACTTTCTGACACTTTCTTCCTATTTTCCCACTGGAAAAAAAATAGGAGGCAAGCATAAAATATGAGAAAGTAGGTTTTCTCCACTCTCTCAAATGCTGGAATTTTTTCATGGGAATGCCAGTTATTATGAAAACAGATTTTGCATCAGGGAAACATTTCTATACAGAAAATGTTGACCTGCTCAGATAGATAGATAGATAGATGTGATTGAAGGAAAAATATGTATGTCCCTGAAGAAAAAGAACTTTTAACAGAATAGACAGTTACTTTTAGTACACTATATCCCAAATCAGCCCCCAATTTGCTTCCTAAAATTGAGGAGCATGATAAAGAAGCAAACTTTGTGAAAAGTCTGAGTCCAGCACTGGGATATGTGTAATATACTCCTAGGAAAACTTTCACTTAATAAAATACATCCTATCTTTTGGTGTCAGACATTGCCTACAAGCATGCAATGCTTCTGGGAATATCCTACCCCAGAGGTTCACAAACCACATATAAAGATGAGTCTGTGATACCAGCATGAATCCTTCAGCAGTTTGCAGATGTATTTTATTTTATCATCAACAGTAGCAACCCCACAACCACCACCAGATTTAGCAGGGACATTTTCTTCTTCTTCTCCAGGTAAGTTCAGCTACTCTGGGTATTGACAGGTACAGAACCACTGCAATGATCTTTTTCTGCCATATCTATCTATCTATCTATCTATAGGCCAGCATTTAATCCACTCTGCTGACTATACAGCATCCCCGTGTGAATTTGTCTTGTGCTCATATTGTATCACTATACTTTTTACTTTCCTAGAAAATATTCTATTCTGTTTAATGTTAGGAGATGACATTGGCAGTACTGTATTACATGTAGCCCTACAATTTTGCCTTCAGGTTGAAGGGATTTCTTTACTTTTGGAGGTAGATACACCCAATTCTGGGTGCTGGAGCTTTCTGGATATATCTCTAGTGTTATGAAAATAAATTCTGATCAGCAAACATTTTGGCTTTGGTGCAAGAGAACCTAATACCATTATTTACCCATCCATCACAGAATTTCAGTATGATTTGGGCTTGTAATTCCCTCCATCTCTTTGAAAAACCCAGCCTAGAGCAGTTTGAAACTCAGAAACTCCCTTCTATGAGAAATGCCGACATTTCAAAATTTATTTTCCTTCCAAATTGGAACAAAAAGAAAAAAAAACGAAATTTCCCACAAAATGAAATTGAAAAAAGAAATCTGGCCAATCAAAATGTTCTGTTTCAATACAATGGAAACATTGTGTTCTAGTTTCAACTCATTTATTTTATATTATAACTCAAAATATAATATAGAATAAAATAAAATGTTCCATGCTCAAAATTCTGACCAGCACTAGCCCAACCTTTGCGTTTGGGTTTACAATACCACTCATGGTTTTTTTTTTTGTTTTTTTTTTTTTCAAAAAATGTTTTCATAGGAAAGTATTATAAAAGTTCTTCCCATACCAAATCATTCAGGTTTGACACAGGTATGTCATCAATATGCTCCATATATTTGTCATGATTGTAGCCTGAAACAGTTGAGATTTTCAATGGATCCTAAAGGAATTATATGCCAAACTCCCATAGAATCTAATAGGAATTGGGTGCCTAACTCCCTTAGGCTCTTTTGAAAATCCCATCCAGAATTATAGAATCACAGAAATGTTGGACTGGAAAGGATCTCGATAGGTCACGTAGTCCTGTCCATTGCACTGTGGCAGGACTAAGTATTATTTAGACCATACCATAGAGGTGTTTGTCTAATCTGTTTTTAAAAAAAAAAAAATCCAATGATGGAGATTCCCCATCCTCCCTAAGTAATTTGTTCTAATGATTAACTACCCTAACAGGAAGCTTTTCCTAATATCTAACCTAAATTACCCATGCTGTAATTTAAGACCATTACTTCTTGTCTTGTCCTCAGTGGTTAAGGGGTACAATTTATCACCCTCCTCTTCATAATAACCTTTTACATACTTGAAGATTTATGTCCCTCCTCAGACTTCTCCAGATTAAACAAACCCATTTTTTCCCATCTTTCCTCATAGGTCATGTTTTCTAGACCTTTTATCATTTTTTCTCTCCTCTGGACCTTCTCCAATTTGTCCACATCTTTCCCAAAGTGTGGTGCCCAGAACTGGACACAATACTCCAGTTGAGACTTTGTCAGCATGGAATAGAATGGAAGAATTACTTCTTGTGTCTTGCTTGCCACACTCCTGCTAATACATCCCAGAATGATGTTCACTTTATTTTTTTGCAACTGTATTACATTGTGGACTCATATTTAGTTTGTGATCCACTATAACCCCCAGATCCTTTTCTGCAGTACTCCTTCCTAGGCAGTCATTTCCCATTTTGTATTTGTGCAATTGATTGTTCTTTCATAAGTGTAGTACTTTGTGTTTGTTCTTACTGAATTTCATCCTATTTATTTCAGACCATTTCTCCAGTTTATCAAGCTCATTTTGAATTCCAGTCTTGTCCTCCAAAGTGCTTGCAACCCCTCCCAGCTTGGTATCATGCACAACCTCTGTGTACGGTCTATGCTATTATCCAAATAATTTATGAAGATATTGAATAGAATTGGACCCAGGACAAGTCTCTGAAGGACCCCACTCGATATGCCCTTCCAGCTTCATGGTGAACCCTTGATAACTGCTCTCTGAGTATGGATTTACAAGCAGTTGTGCACTCACCTTATAGTAGGTTTGTAAAAGCTATGTTTCCCTAGTTTGTTTATGAGAAGATCATATCAGACAGTATCAAAAGCCTTTCTAAAGTTGAGATCTATATATCTACTGCTTCCCTGCTATCTGCAAGGCTTGTTACCCTGTCAAGGAAGGATATTAGGTTGATTTGAAATGATTTGTTCTTGACTGTTGACAGTTACTTATCACCTTATTACAGTCTAGATGCTTACAGTGTGATTGCTTGATTGTTTTCTTTTTGGATACTGAAGTTAAGCTATAATTCCCTGGGTTGTCCTTATTCCCCTTTTTATAGATAGGTACTATCTTTGCCCTTTTTCCAGTCCTTTGGGATCTCTCCCATCCTCCACTAGTTTTCAAAGGCAATCACGAACAGCTCAGAGATCTCTTCAGCCAGTTCCTTAAGTGTTCTAGGATGTATTTCATCAGATTCTGCCGACTTGACGATATCTAACTAATCTAAGTAATTTTCAACTTGTTCTTTCCCTATTTTAGCCTCAGATCCTACTCCATTTATACTGATGTTCACTATGTTAGTCGTCCAATCACTACTAACCTTTCTGGCAAAAACTGAAAGAAAAAAAAACATTTATCTGACTTTGGTCAGTGCTGGATTTTCAGTTATTGTCTTTCCCTCCTCGTTGACTGGTGGGCCTACCCTTTCTTTGGTCTCCTTCTTGTACAGAACCAGAGATTTTGTATCCAACTAATCCTTCAGGAATGGAATTTGCCAATGCCATGTTATTCAGTGGATATTAACTTTCCACCTGCCCTCAGAACAAATGTTAAGGTTGAGGGAGGGAATTATTGTGGTGGTACACTTGGTTAAAGTATTGACAGAACATGGATTTGCAGCATTAGTTATCACAATGCCAGGGACCAGTACTGCTGATATGATCCCAAATTCTGGAAACTGCCTGCTGGACATCTCTGCATAGTGCAAAAAATCTTCCTCACTAGCCAATAGTGCAGCAGAAGACCACCTGATAGCTGAGAATCCATTCCACAACCGTTACTTCAGCTTCAGGACTGCAAATCTCATGAGTTGCAGGACCAAATGCTAATGGCATTGGAGAGGCACTGGTTCCTCTGGGACAGTCACAGGGAAGAGTAAAGGGTTTGGACCTTAGTATCTGAGAAGAAGATACATGACACTAGTACTACTATTATCATATGCATGGTTGAGTAGCTTCCTTGGTCCCTCGCACATGACAAAGCACTACGATACCAGTGTATTACAATCATGAGTCTGACCACCTGCCCCTCCAACCAGGAGGACAGTCCTGAAGGTCCCATTGTGTTTGCAAAGCTGAACAAAAAGATTTTCCAGAGAACAGAAGACTGAGACTCAGAATAGGTTCAGATCCTCGGTCCACCAGAGATCCTGCTGGGCAAATCACTCAATTTACCTGCACCTCAGTTTTCCATCTGTAAAATGGGGATAATACTTTCCTATCTCACAGGGGTGTTGGGAGTTTACAGGGCCAGATTTCCAAAAGAAGAAGCAAATGAAAAACTTTGGTCAGCTCTTCTGTCCACTAGTTGAGGATGGAAATCAGAGATCACTAAGGGGTTAATGTGTTACCTCAATAGCCATTATTGATCCCTTTTAATTGTGTTTGTTCCCTTTAACCAAAGCAAGCAACTGCTATGGAAAACTGCACTGCGGTGTCTGAGTTCATCCTGGAAGGATTCAGAGACCATCCAGAGCTTCAAATCATCCTGTTTGTGGTCTTCTTAGTGCTGTATGTCACCACCCTGGTGGGCAACAGTGGTATGATCGCCATCATTAGTTCCGACACCCATCTCCACACACCCATGTACTTTTTCCTCAGGAACTTGTCCTTCTTGGATCTGTGCTACTCCTCTGTAATTGCCCCCAAAGCCCTGGCCAGCTTCTTCACCCAGAACCAGACTATTTCTTACGCAGGATGCGTGGCCCAGTTGCTGTTGTTTTCCCTCTTCATCACTACGGAAGGGTTTCTCTTGGCTGTCATGGCCTATGACCGCTTCATTGCCATCTGTTACCCACTCCTCTACCCCATTATGATGTCCAGGAAGTCTTGCCAGCAACTGGTGGCTGCATCCTACGCCTGTGGCTGTGCCAATGGAGTGATACAGACCAGCTTCTCCTTCCGGTTGCGGTTCTGTGGGAGCAGCCAAATCAACCACTTCTTCTGTGACGTCCCCGCCGTCATGAGGGCCTCGGTCACTGACACATACGTAAATGAGGTTGTGATGTTTGCACTCTGCAATGTCATCATAGTCATCACCACGGTGGCAATATTTACTTCCTATGCCTACATCCTTTCCACCATCCTCAAGACCCGCTCTGCGGAGGGTAGGTATAAAGCCTTCTCCACCTGCGCCTCCCATATGATGGCTGTGAGTCTCTTCTATGGGACGGTCTTCTTCATCTATGCCCAGCCAGCTGCTATATCCACTCCAAACCAGAGCAAAATGGTGTCGGTGTTCTACACCCTGGTGATCCCCATGCTAAATCCCCTCATCTACAGCCTGAGGAACAAGGACGTGAAAGAGGGTCTGGGGAGGATGATGGGGAAGAGGCTTTTTTCAATGAACTAAATAGAGTCCCAGGTACAGTGAGCTCACAAAGAGAGTTCTCACCATTTGCTGGAGCAGAGCAGGTCTAAAGAAGGGAGTTCAATCTAGTATTGCTGGAGCTAGAAGTCCCAGTCAGGAACCCTAGGTTCTGCTCCCCTTATGCTTCACAGATTAATGGGGCCAGCAGTTGCAAATGGGGGAAGGCTAGAGAGCTCTACCAGTTTACACCAGCTGAATATGTGACCCTTAGATTTAAGGCTAAAAGGGACCCTGGTGCACATATAGCTTGACCTTTTACATATCTGTAGATTTAAAAAAATAGTGCCCGTCTTTTAGTGCCTCAGAAACTGGGTGCCTAGCTTGAGGTTCTTTAGGGGCCTGGCTTCCAGAGGAACTGAACCATTGACTTCATAGTTGCGGGCACTCAACTCTGCTGAAAATGACAATATGAGAAGCCAGTTCTGGAAATCTTGGCTAAATTAACCTCTTTCTGGCTACTTACCTGTAAAACAGACATAATTATTCTTACCAATGTTGAGAGGTGTGATGACACTTACTTTGTTGACATGTCATAAGCTCGTTCAGCTCTTCAACAGGAAGTCGCCGCAGACAATGCAGCTGAGGGGTTCAAAACTTCTTGAGGTGATTTCTAGCTTGATTAACTATCTTAGGTACAGATATGGCCCCCATCATCTGAGCAACTCAGTCTTGAAGGCATTTATCCTCACAACATGTGTCTGAGGTGGGGAAGTGCTCTTATCCCCCTTTCACAAAGAGAAACTGAGGCCCAGCGAGACTAAAGGTTTATAAAGGTGTTTACGTACCTTAAAATAGGTATCTAGTGGAATTTGCAAAAATGCTTAGGTGAGTTAGGTACTTAACTCTCATTGAAACCATTGGGAGCTAAGCACCAAACTGCATCGGTGCCTTTGAAGATAGGCCCCTCTGTGTATCTTTAGGTGCCTAAATATCTTGGTAAATATGGCCCCAAGAGACTTGCTTGAGGCATAAAATATGTGGGAAAGCAGCAATTGAACGTGGGTTCCCATGACCTAAGCTAATGTTCTAACCACTGGACTATGTGTCTTCATAATAGATATGGCAAAATCTCCTGGATTTCATAGGAAATGCATGGCCAAATTGCTTGGGCAGCTTTGAAAATCTCACCCTACACATCCAAAGTGTTTATAGATATAGATATATATAGATAGCGCATAAGAACCTAACTTCCTATTAAGGTCACAGGAAGACCTTAGATCCTCACAGACTCTGGCAATGATACAGAAGGTTTAATAATAACAAACAATATTACATATTAATTATT
>NC_048309.1:44386729-44417133 GCF_013100865.1 Trachemys scripta elegans
AATGACAAATATTTGACAACCTCCCTTCATAATTTGTTCTAGTGCTTAACCACCCTGATAGGAAGTTTTTTCTTAATGTCTAACCTAAATCTCCCTTGCTGAAATGTAAGCCTGTTACTTCTTGTCCTGTCCTCAGTGGTTCTGGATAACAATTAATCACTTACCTCTTTATAACAACCTTTTACATACTTGAAAACTGTTATCATGTTTCCCCTTCAGTCTTCTCTTCTCCAGACTAAACAAACCCAAACTTTTTCAACCTTTCCACATAGGTCATGTTTTCTAGACTTCTAGTCATTTTTGTTTCTCTCTTGTGGACTTTCTCCAATTTGATGGAGATGCCTATATGCCTTTGTGAATCTAGTCCAAAGCCTTCTCTGTGAGGAGCCTCAACTGTAGAAGAAGCTCCACCCATCTCTCTTCCTTTTAGATCCAAAATAGCCCTTTTCTGTTGTCCCTCATGGCACATTGCAAGGAACAACTATTTGTGTGTGCTACTGTAGGGAATATCGGTGCGGAACTGTAGGGGCTTGATATAGGTTAGAGCTGAGTGGGATCTCGATGTTTTGTAGGGCTTGAGTTCTTCAGTCTGTTGGGGGCTGAACTTGTTATTCAACTGTATGTAAAGGCTGAAATTTTCAAATATACTTAAGGGTGTCCAACTCTCATTAGCAACCAATGGGATTTGAGTGTGTTACTGCACCAGACACCTTTGAAAATATCAGACTCCACCTACAGATGCAAATGAACAAGGCTTCTTAAAAGGGAGGAGTGAATTTTTCCATCAAAACTTTTCTGATGGAAAATCGGTTTTTCAACATACTTTTTTTTTTTTTTTTTTTTTTTAAAAAAATAAAATTTTTTTTTTAATTGTCTGGTTTTCTCAAAAAAAAAAAAAAAAAAAAAAAAATCCACTAGGAAACCAACACCCCTGAAAGAGAAAAATACTTGGTTCTACTCAGTACACTTTTGAGTTTTACCAATTTTCATTTCTTTCATGATCAATTAAGATTTTCTACTGAAAATTCTGGCAAATAATTTGTTTGTTTCTTTTTGTCATACAAAAAGATTCCCCATCAATATCCAGCATATTGTTTATTTCCACCCAGGCTTCTTATTCTCTAAGGTCAAATTTCTGCTGACAAGTGCACAACTACTGTCAAGGGTGAATACTCTGTAACTTGAAGTCTTTAAACCATGATTTGAGGACTTCAGTTACTCCGCCAGAGGTTGGGGTCTATTACAGGTGTCTATTAGGTGAGGTTTTGTTGCCTGCATTGTGCTGGAGTCAGACAAGATCATCACAATGGTCCCTTGTGACGTTAAAGTCTATGAACTCTCCCTTACTATTAACCTCCATTCTCCAATTTAGGAAGGTTATCTACATCCTATTTCCCAGTGCCCAATGCATAGTGATTCCCTACAAATTAATGGCCAGCTCCCAGTGCACAATAGACTCGATGAGAGAAAGCACATTGTATTGTCCATTACCCACTCTCGTTCTCACCCTCACAGACAGAGAAAAACATTCATTTTTTTCATGTCCTTCCAGGGAATAGTTTTCTTCCTACCGCTTTCCTCAGGGAAGATTTCACCTCCTGGTTCCTCAGGGTGTAGATCAGGGGGTTCAGAACTGGGGTGATGATGCTGTACATGAGGGTGGCTATCATGTCCCTATCTTGGGAATCCCCATGCCAGGGCAATACATAGTTAAAGATAATGGGCACATATTGTATTATCACCACTGTGAGGTGGGAGGTGCAGGTGGAGAAGGCCTTTCTCCTGCTCTGTACATTCAGGAGGAGGAAGGAGATGATGTAGAGGTAGGAGAGGAGTATAAGTAGGAATGGGCCTATCACGATGGCTCCAGTGACGATGTTGAGGAGGCTCAGGTTGAGGCGGGTGCTGCTGCAGGCCAGGCTCAGCAGGGGTTTGATGTCACAGAAGAAGTGGTGGATATGATTGGGGCCACAGAAATGCAGCCGGGAGGTCATGACCGTGTGCATCAGGGCGTGCAGGAAACCACTGGACCAGGTGGCCACTGCCAGGAGCAGGCAGACCCGTGGGTTCATGACAAGCTTGTAATGCAGTGGGTTGCAGATGGCCACATAGCGGTCATAGGCCATGACAGCCAACAGCACGGCCTCGCTGCTGCCAAGGAAGTGGAAGAAATGGAGCTGGATTAGGCAGCCGGTGAAGGAGATGATCTGATGTCTCGAGAGGAAGCCAGCCAGCATCTTGGGTATGGTGACCGTGGAGCAGCAGATGTCTAGGCAGGAGAGGTTGCCCAAGAAGAAGTACATGGGGGTGTGGAGCCGGGGCTCGGCCATCACCACGGCCATGATAGCCCCATTCCCCAGCACACTGGTCATGTAAAGAAGGAGAAAGAGAGCGAAGAGGAAGCACCGCAGCTCCTGGAGCTTGGTTAGACCCAGGAGGATGAACTCGCTCACTTCCGTCTGGTTCTCCATCACTGCAGGGGGAAGAGGAAATGCCATAATAGAAAGAAATGCAGCAATCCCCATGGTTTTTATTTCTATATGCACCTTCCATCTAAGGGCCCCACAATGCCTGCCAGTTATTAATTAATACTTCCCATGGCTGCTGTGCGGTAACATCCCAATTTCACAGATGAAATAATGGGGGCTAAGAGGGATAATGTGCCATGTATTTTTATGTCCACATTGTGGTATTGAGGACTGTATTGGAATTGCAAGGCATCACTTTAAGTGTGTTTGAGTGTGGAGGTGCTTTTCTTGTCATGCTCACAGGCTGGGGGAGAGGGCACAGTAGGAAAGTATAAGAGAGGTAGCTCAAAATACAGTGTGGTGACTTGTGCCTCTCTGCCTCAGGGAGCAGCCTGTTTTTTCTCTCTTTGTTTTTGGATTATTGTATGTAGTCATTCTACATTAGAAGAAAGAAAGAAAATAGTGGTATGTTGCAAGCTAGCTGGATATCTAATATTGATTTTCCTGAACTTTTGGGACACTGGGTTAGTTCAAGAAGATTGGAAGAAATCTAGCGATGGGCACATTCTTAAAAAAAGATAAACGGGATGACCCGTGTAACTATAAGTCTATCAGTCTGACATAATTTACAGGCATGGAGTAGCTGATACAAGACTTGATTAATAAATAATTAAATGGGGATAGAATAATTTATTCCAAACCATGTGGGTTTATGGAAAATAGATTGATAGGTAGCACGATTTTGGCCGATAAAAGAAATAGAATTCATGCAATATACTTAGACTTCTGTAAGGCGTTTGATCTGGTAATGCAAAACAATTTGATTAAAAAATTAGAAAGAGAAAAATTTAGTATGGCATACATTAAATGGATTACAGACTGGCTAAATGATAGGTCTCAGAATCTCACAGTAAACGGAATTATGATCAAACAGGTGTGCTTTTAATGGGAACCCGTAGGGCTAAATTCTTGTCCATATGCTGTTGAACATTTTTATCAATGAACTGGAAGAAAACATAACGTTTTCAGATGACGCAAAAATTGGGGGGTATTGCACGTTTTAATTTAATAATGATTCAAGATTGTCAAATAAGAGTCTCAGATGACATTATTTAATCTAAGATTATTAATCAAAGATTAATACAGTACTATGCAGAATACAGAAAGTATAGACACTTTACCATCCCCTGTTGATGGTGAAGAAAAGGTAGTTTGGGTCCTTCCTCTGTACTTGATAGAACGCTGACAGTGTTCATACCCAATCTAACTTTGCTTTTACAAAGTGTCAGACAACTAAACTCCTTTTTTGGGGGGAAATCCTTTCCTGAGCTTAACTACACCATTTGTTTTGTTTTCCTAATTACTGATAGACTTTCTTTTATGGTTCTCGGTTTATCTGACTGATGAGTAAAAAGAAATCTCTAACCCAGACATTATTACTAAGAGCGGTGACAACCGACAGTTCTCAATGAGTTAAAAACATCTTTCAAAGGGTCATTATTTTCCTCAATGACAAAACCCCTTTGCAAATACAAGTATCCCTTATCAACCAGACAGTTTGCTTTATAACATACATTTGTAGATATTTTCATTAGTTTGAGTGTTTTCCCCCCCAAACACCTGGACTCTATTAGTAAAGACAGGTTAAAAATGTTAAATACATTCCATCATAGAGACCACTTTCCCTTCACCCATCAGGTTAAATTGAAGGACAAGGAACTTTTTTGAGTTGAAATATATATAGTACAATAAATGTATAGATACATGAAAAAGGCTGTTGGCTTTTCAAAGAATTGTCAGGGTTTAACATACAAACATCATAAAAAGTGGAGTTGTAAATAATGAAGAGGACAGGTTGCCGATACAGAGTTATCTGGATCAGTTTGCAAACTGGGTGAATTTTTAAGTTCCAAAGTCAAGCCAGATGGTATACAGTTGCCCATGCAGCCATAATTCTGCCCCTTGTGCATCCATCCTATGCACTGAACAGGACAGCTCTCTTGTGGAACAAAATAGCATATGATCAAGCAATGAAAGAGAGTATCATAATGCATACGCACAAGGGGGCAGTGTTAAGGTTGCACAGCAGTTTTAGAATCTGGCATTTCCCAGCTGCTGAGTGTAGTATTTGACTTTGCAACTTAAATAATGTTCTTTTGTGCATTAATTCTTATTCTGCGCAACTATAATAGCCCCCCTCATGCCGCCTCAGCAGGGTTTATCCCTGAACCCGGAGCTCTTACTACTTAAACTACACAACAAACTACATGAGCTGGCAGCAGATGGCTGCTAGTCAAGAGATGAGGGGAATGGAAGAAGTCAGGAGCTTCCCACAGGCTCATCTGTGTTGGGCTGCTCTTTCTACTCTGCTGTGGATCAAACAGATATAGGGCATCTGTGATACAGCCAGAGAGCTGCTGGGTGCTAAATATGGATTATGGGCTGGAAGTTAGGCACCCATATCCCTGTGAGTTTCAATATGAGGCTGGCACCGAGAGCCCTTAGGCCTTTTTGAAAGTCCCAGCCTATAAGCTTGTCTCAGTTTTGGGGGGTTATCTAATGCCATATATCACCATAGTTTCTTTTGGTTCCTGTGATTGAACATCTCTGCCATGGAATCAACTGCCTGAAGGCAATGAATGCATCAGATCTGTCGGTCTGACAGCCCCTCTGTGCATGAATTTGTCCCCCATATCCTCCTCCCTTGCTCCCCCAGACTCCCTCCTCTCAAACAAAAGTGTAACTGAAAAAAACACAAGCCTTGATAAGAGGGCAGGATGAGAGAAGGACATTACTCACAAGCTGCCTATGGTAGCACCTAGGGCCCCGTTGTGCTAGGCACTGCACAAACGCAGAGTGAGACAATCCCTGCCCTGAAGAACCAGACTAAGCAAACAAGACTGAGAAAGGGGAAACACGTTTTCCAAGGTCTTACACCAGCTAGTCATGGCAGAAGGGGGGAACAGACCCCAGCTCTCCTGATTTGTAACCCGGTGCTCTACTCACTGAGCCAGGCTGTCTTGCAAGTATTGGCTGTTATGGCTACTTGCCTTTGTGGAGTCAGAAGCTTTTCAAAGGAGTCTGAGGCCCTTTGAAAATCTTGCCCTTGGTGAGTCTCTCATGCTGTTTTCTTAGAGCTCAGCCAGGGTGGTTTTGGTCCTCCTTGTAATGAAAACAATAACAATTGCTGGCAAGAAAGGGCAGTGAGGAGAAATAGCAGGAATTTCTGTCTGTTCAGAAAGGAAGAGAGATGCGAGCTCCTATTGACTTGAATATCTGGATGGTTGTGCTGAATCTGTGGCACAAATGAGCCTTTTTATCATATTCACTCCATGGGGGGAAACCAATTTCCATTCTCTGGATGGCTCCCGTGGGGCAGAATGTCTGAACAACAGGAGGGTTACTGGTCTGTGAATAACAAGCCAAGCATTCCCTACAGAGATGAAAGTCAAGCATTATTGTACAGACAAGAGCTGCTGGGAAAATAAGTAAACAAAGCAGTGATCCTAAGGGAATTAAGTGCTCAAATCCTTTTGAATATATTTGAATATCCCAATCTAAAAAAAATAAGACTCTGGTTTGCAAATATTGTGATTTATTTCATTTATTTATTTACTTACTAAAACCACTGAATTTGGTTCACCATGATTCTGTATGTAGTTCCTTGTGATTCCTGGTCCCATTCGGCCATGAAGGATTAAAACAGATGTAGCAAATTAGATGCGGTTTGCCGAGGGTTATACTATCTATGACCACTTTCGCTAAAACCCCATCCTGGTTCAGTGTTGACAAGAAGAAAGTAGAAATATTTTTTTTAATGGAAAAATGAGGCAGTTGGTAGCAATCGATGTAAATTGGAAGTTCTGAAGGTAGAAATTTGATAAGGAGATCTAAATACATCAGGAAAGAAATTAGTGTAGAGAATAGGAGTAGAGGTGATTTACCATCTATAGACTTCATTGGTGAGACCGATATTTGAATTCTGCATACAGTTCTGGTTGGAGTGCATATTTTAAAAGGGATGTTGAAAATCTAGAGAGGGTTCAGAAAAAGCCCATGAAATATATCAGAAGTCTGGAGAAACACTTTACAATGAGAGCTTACCAAAGAGGAAATTGATAGAAGACTTGATTACACTGTAAAAATTCCTTTATGAGGAGAAAATAGCATGGCTCTTTAAGCTAGTAGAGAAAGGCAGAACCAACCACTAGTATCTGAAGCAAAACAAATTAAAAGGAGAAATAAGGCACCCATTTTTAACAGTAAGGTTGATTAACCACAGGAACAAACTCCAAAAGGGAAGTGCTGGATTCTCCTCTTTTGCATCTCAACCCCCCAAAAACAGCCAGTGCTCAAGTGGGGCCTAAATGCTCTACTGGAACAGCATCCAGCACTTTTTCTGAGAGCTGCAATGGCATTGTGGTACGCCTTTCAGGGGCACAAGGAAGGCTCTGATTGGAGTACTGGGGAAGTGTTGGGTCCACACCTCCGATCCCATAGCATCAGAACTCAGGCCGGGGCTCCCCACTCAGCAGGGATGCTGATGCCCTGTCCTATTTTGTCCTTTGTGGGCAATTGGTCCTTCGGACTTGATGGGCATGGGTGGAAGAGGAGTCGGTGGCTGTGCCTCCATTCAGAGCTAGCCAAGGAGGGGGCTTGCCCCTTCATTGTGCTCCTGTTCCTGGCTCTCCTATGGGAAGAACCATAGGCACCCCTTTTTTTACTGCTGCTCAGGGTGAAGGGACACAGAGGGATGGATAAGTCAAATCTGAGTTGCTCTGTAATGATGCCAATCAAATTTGGCCCTCTGTCCCTCTGTCTCCATCTATGGAGGGGTGGACACACCAAAATTGAGTGGCACTGTGACCACGTGGGCCAGGTCACAAAACCCTGAATGGGGAGCCAGTCACAGTCCCAAAGGACAGGAACTGCCACTGGGGTCATGGACTTCATTCCAATTCACAGTTACTATGAACACTATGATATCTGTGCAAAACTGTAGCCTTAAGCATAAGGCATGACTGCTGGGCAGACAGCACCAGAAAATCAAAACTTTTTGGTACCCTACCTTCCTCATGGACATTGAATCTAGTTATAGTGTGATATCAGTTACTTAGTGGTTCAGCCACAGTCATACTGAATTAGTTCTTCTGTATTAATTTGAATGGAAATCATAAGGATTAAGGGCCAGATTTTTGATGCTGTTTAGATGCCTAGTGGAGTTTTTAACAGCATCTAAGCACCTAACACCCATTGACATCGATGAATTGTGAGCACCTATATGTTTTTGAAAATCCTAATAGGTATCTAAATACCTTTAAATATCTGGCCCTAAGGTACTAATCAATAGGTAGAATTTTCAGAAGTGCCAACATAACTTAGGCGTGGTCTACACTAGGAGGTTATGTCGAATTTAGCAGCGTTAATTCGAATTAACCCTGCACCCGTCCAGACAACGAAGCTATTTATTTCGACATAGAGGTCTCTTTAAATTGATTTCTGTACTCCTCCCTGACGAGGGGAGTAGCGCTAAATTTGACATGGCCATGTTGAATTAGGGTTAGTGTGGACGGAATTCGACACTAATAGCTCCGGGAGCTATCCCACAGTGCACCACTCTGTTGACGCTCTGGACAGCAGTCCAAGCTCGGATGCTCTGACCAGCCATACAGGAAAAGCCCCAGGAAAATTTGAATTCCTTTTCCTGTCTGGCCAGTTTGAATCTCATTTCCTGCTTGGACATTGTGGCGAGCTCAGCAGGACTGGCAACGATGCAGAGCTCTCCAGCAGAGGTGACCATGCAATCTCAGAATAGAAAGAGGGCCCCAGCATGGACTGATCGGGAAGTCTTGGATCTGATCGCTGTGTGGGGCGATGAGTCCGTGCTTTTGTAGCTGCGATCGAAAAGACAGAATGCAAAGATCTACGAGAAGATCTCAAAAGCCATGACGGAGAGAGGATACAGCCGAGATGCAACGCAGTGCCTCGTGAAAATCAAGGAGCTGAGACAAGCGAACCAGAAGACCAAAGAGTCAAACGGATGCTCCGGATCCCAGTCCCAGACACGCTGTTTCTATGAGGCATTGCATTCCATTCTTAGGTGCGGCCGCCACCACTACCCCACCACTGTCCGTGGACTTTGACGATAGGGTATTGTCGATGGCCGCTTCCTTGGAGCTGTTCAGGGATGGGGAAGATGAGGAAGGAGATGAGGAGGACGAGGCAGTTGACAGCGCTTTCAACACTGATTTCCCCAACAGCCAGCATCTCTTCATCACCCTCACGGAGATCCCCTACCAACCCTTCCAAGGCAGTAACCCAGACCGTGAATCAGGGGAAGGATCAGTAGGTAAGTGTTTTAAACTTTTATTTTGAATAGTATAGGCATAGTATGTTAGCAATGGGTTTTTAATGATTTGTTTGCCCTAGGTGCTTAACTTTTTAGTCCTTGCCAGTGCAGGTACTGGAAAAGTCTGTTAACATGACTGGGGATAGAGTGGAAATCCTCCTGGGACATCTCCACGAAGCTCTCCTGGAAGTAATGTGAAAGCCTTTGCATCAGGTTCCTGTGGAGAGTGGCCTTATTGCCTCCTCCATGGTAGGAAACTTTTCCGCGCCAGGCTAGCAGCAGGTACGCTGGTATCATTGCCTGGCAAAGCGTGGCGGCATACGGCCCTGGTGTTTTCTGGCATTCACGCAGCATGCGGTCTTTCTCTGTCTCCGTAATCCTCATCAGAGTGATATCACTCATGGTGACCTGCTTTGAATTAGGGGAATTTTAGTGTGGGGACTGATTGGCTGTTCCTTTCAATAACTGTAACCGGTGGTTTACAGCCACGCGGTGGGGGCGGGGAGGTGAACTGTTCATGCTGAATGGTTCGCCGACAGCATGCAAGGATCTTTCCCGGGGACAGCCGCGAGGGGGGTGGGACAGGGGCAGAGTTCATGCTGGCTGGATCGCTGGCAGCAGGAACTGGCCAACGCTAGGAGCATTGCTTGGAACGTGAAAGGAGGGCACTGCTGTAAATTAAGCTTTAAGCAGCCAAAAGTCTACGGCTTACCATGTCCGCCTGCTAGCAGAATTCCATTGTCCGGCCCCACTTGTGTGATCTGTACAGCAAGACCCCAGGCACTCAATGTGAAGACAGAAAATTCAACCTTGTACTGAGTGCACATGTGATAGGTACTGTGCATGGTTTTGTTCACAGAGAAAGACTATATTCATTGTTTGCAAAAATGTATCTTTTTGAGGAATTCACTCCCTTTTTCCCATCCCACAGCTGCTAGTGTCTCCCGAACTACCCCGGCATCCCCCTCCCAGAGGCTGGCGCAGATCAGGCGGCGAAAAAAAAAAGGACATGGGATGAGATGTTCTCAGAACTTATGGTCTGTTCCCGAGCCGAGGAAGCACAGCAGACCCAGTGGAGGGAGAACATGTCGCAATACCAGCGATCACACAGCAAATGGGAGGACAGGTGGCGGCAGGAAGACCAGTAGGTGACTCAAATGCTGCTTGGACTAATGAGGGAGCAAACGGACACGCTGCAGCGCCTTGTAGATGTTCTGCAGGACCGGAGGCAGGAGGACAGAGCCCTGCTGCATTCTATCTCTAACCACCTTCCCCTGCCACAAAGTCCCATCCCCCCCACCCAAAGTCCCAAGAAGGAGGGGCGGCAGGGGCCATGAAAACAGTTACTCCACCCCTGCAGACTGCTCAAATTGCAGAAGGCTCTCATTCCCAAAGATTTGATATGTCCTTTCCTTCCCATCAAATGCACCTCACCCAAGCCCCTGTCCCAGTTTCATCCCCTAACTGTGTAGTTCTTAATAAAAAATACATTTCTGTTAATTACTTTTTCTGTCATGTTCTTTTAGAGGACAGTGTGTTTGAAGGGGGGGAAGGGGGTTGGTAATTGGAGAGGACAGTCACATTTACCAGGGTACAGACACGGGGGCAGATTCAGAAAAAGGTCACACACACATTGCAGTCACTAGGCACACTGGTCAGTCTGGGAGGTGGTTTTCATGTTCTGTGTGTGGGGGGGCTATGTGAGTTTGTGGCGGGGGAGGGCAGTTACAGATCTTATGCAGCGGTCCTTAGCCTAGATGACAGAGCCACACAGCAGGGGATCTGTAACCGCCCTCCCCCACCACAAAGTCACACAGCCCCCACACACAGAGTCCCGAAAAGGAGGTGTGGCAGGCTCCGTTGAAACAACCAGTCCACCACTGTGGAACACTCGAGGAGCAGGAGCCTGTCATTCCTCGAGTTTAGAAGCGTCCTTTCCATCACTACACCTGCTCCCCACCACAGTCTGCATCCCAGTTTCAGCCCTTTACCACAAAATCCTTAATAAAGAAAATGGTGTTTGTCATAACTATAAAGGGAAGGGTAACAGCTATGCTGTGTACAGTACTATAAAATCCCTCCTGGCCAGAGACTCCAAAATCCTTTTCCCTGTAAAGGGTTAAGAAGCTCAGGTAACCTGGCTGGCATCTGACCTAAAGGACCAATAAGGGGACAAGATACTTTCAAATCTTGGGGGGGGGGAAGGCTTTTGTTTGTGTTCTTTGTTTGGGAGTGTGTTCGCTCTCGGGACTGAGAGGGACCAGACATCAATCCAGGTTCTCCACATCTTTCTAAACAAGTCTCTCCTATTTCAAACTTGTAAGTAAATAGCCAGGCAAGGCATGTTAGTTTTCCTTTGTTTTCTCAACTTGTAAATGTACCTTTTACTAGAGTGTTTATCTTTGTTTGCTGTACTTTGAACCTAAGACTAGAGGGGAGTCCTCTGAGCTCTTTAAGTTTGATTACCCTGTAAGGTTAATTTCCATACTGATTTTACAGAGATGATTTTTACTTTTTTTCTTTAATTAAAAGCCTTCTTTTTAAGAACCTGATTGATTTTTCCTTGTTTTTAAGATCCAAGGGGTTTGGATCTTGATTCACCAGGAGTTGGTGGGAGGAAGGAGGGGGGATGGTTAATTTCTCCTTGTTTTAGATCCCAAGGGGATTGGAACTGTATTCACCAGGAGTTGGTGGGAGGAAGGAGGGGGAATGGTTAATTTCTCCTTGTTTTAAAATCCAAGGGGTTTGGATCTGTATTCACCAGGGAATTGGTGAAGGTTTTTCAAGGCTTCCCAGGAAGGGAATCCATTGAAATGGTGGCAGCGGAACCAGAGCTAAGCTGGTAGTTAAGCGTAGAAGTTTTCATGCAGGCCCCTACATTTGTACCCTAAAGTTCAAAGTGGGGATACAGCCTTGACAGTGTTAATGAACAAAGTTTCATTTATTTTATTTTTAAAGGTGTGTTGGAATGGGGGGAAGGGGGTTGGTAACTGGAGAGGATAGTCAATATTAACCGGGTAAAGAAATGGGGGCAGGTTCAGCTTCTGTTTAAAAAAATGTAATAGTCACCGGTTACCCTGGTCACTCTGGAACTTAGCTTTCAAAGCTTCCTGGATGCGCAGCGCGTCCCGCTGGGCTCTTCTAATCTCCTGGGTGTCTGGCTGGGCATAATCAGCAGCCAGGCTATTTGCCTCAACCTCCCACCCCGCCATAAATGTCTCCCCCTTGCTCTCACAGAGATTGTGGAGCACACAGCAAGCTGCAATAACAATGGGGATATTGGTTTCGCTGAGATCAGAGCGAGTCAGTAAGCTTGTCCATCTCCCCTTCAGACGTCCAAAAGCACACTCCACCACCATTCTGCACTTGCTCAGCGGGTAGTTGAAGAGTTCTTTTTCACTGTCCAGGGCGCCTGTACAGGGCTTCATGAGCCAGGGCATTAGAGGGTAGGCTGGGTCCCCGAGGATCACTATAGGCATCTCGACATCCCCAACAGTTATTTTGTGGTTCGGGAAGTAAATACCTTCCTGCAGCCATCTAAACAGACCAGAGTTCCTGAAAACGCGAGCATCATGAACCTTGCCCGGCCATCCGACGTTGATGTTGGTAAAACGTCCCCTATGGTCCACCAGTGCTTGCAGCACCATTGAAAAGTAGCCCTTTCGGTTAATTTACTGGCTGGCCTGGTGGGCCGGTCTCAGGATAGGGATGTGAGTTCCATCTATAGACCCACCGCAGTTTGGGAATCCCATCGCAGCGAAGCCATCTATGACCACCTGCACGTTTCCCAGTAGCTCAACTATTGCATTGGCTACTTGCATCACAGCAACCCCCACGTTAGATTTACCCACTCCAAATTGATTTGCGACTGACCAGTAGCTGTCTGACATTGCAAGCTTCCAGAGGGCTGTGGCCACTCGCTTCTGGACAGTAAGGGCTGCTCTCATCCGGGTGTCCTTGCGCTTCAGGGCAGGGGACAGCAACTCACAAAGTTCCAGGAAAGTTCCCTTACGCATCCGAAAGTTTCTCAGCCACTGTGATTCATCCCAGACCTGCAGCACTATGTGGTCCCACCAATCTGTGCTTGTTTCCCAGGCCCAGAATCGCCATTCCACAGCATGAACATGACCCATTGCCACCATGATGTCCACGGTGCGGGGTCCTGTGCTTTGTGAGAGGTCTGTGCCCCTCTCAGACTTAATGTTCTTACCGTACTGCCGTAGCCTCCTCGCACGATTTCTCAGCATCTGCCTCTGAAAAAGGTGGATGATAAGGCGCGAGGTGTTGACAACAGCCATAACTGCAGCGATGATTGCAGCGAGCTCCATGCTCGCGGTGCTGTGGCGTCCGCGCTGTCAATCACCAGAAAAATGCGCGAACTGATTGCCCGCCGGCACTTTCACAGAGGGAGGGCGGGACTGAGGGTTGAATGACAACAGTTACCCAAAACCACACTCGACACATTTTTTGCCCCAGCAGGCATTGGGGGCTCGACCCAGAAATCCAATGGGCAGCGGGGACTGCGGGAACTGTGGGATAGCTACCCACAGTGCACCGCTTCCAATGTCGACGCTTGCCCCGTTAGTGTGGACTCACACAGTCAAATTACTGTCCTTAGTGTGGATACACATGTTTGACTTTATAATATCGGTTCCACAAATTCGCTTTAAGTAAAATCAAACTACTCTCGTAGTGTAGACGTATGCTTAAAAGCCTACGTCCAATTTTCAAATCTAACTTGGGCACTTAGAAATCCAAGCCTCAATTAAAAACAATGTGATTCTTGCTTCTAAGTCATTTAGACACTTTTGAAAATTTAACCCAGTGAGCTTCAGGATGAAAGATGCTGTGGGGGGCTGAGGGACTAGCTCTATCTGACATTAAGTCTGTCTGGTAAGCTACCGGCGTAAGATGCACATGGAAAACCCCAAACCACAAACCTACAGGTATTCACTGACAAAAATAGCTAAGTGCTCAATAATACCCTTTTATATGGCAACAATGGTCATGAGTGAGGGTAAACATAAACGGGAGGGAGGATTTAGCGGGAAATTAGAGGGCAATTATTGGGCCGAGACTGCGACCAGAACTGCCCACCGGGGGAGGGCTGATGATTACAATAAAGGGGAAACACAAAAGGATCTCTGTGTTCACTCCTCGGGATGTGGTGGAGGTAAACGGGTGGTACAGCTATGTTTCTGCAGGGTGTAGCTGAGCTTCTGCTACAATAAACTGAGCTGTAACCAAAGACTCCAGTCTCCATGTGTTCCAGTGTGTGTCCCTTGTTAATGTCTGAAGACATAGGATACCCCAACAGATGCTGTCTAAAATCTAAAATTGAGTAGCATTTTCTCCACACATACAAACATCTAAAAGATAATAAGGTGATAAATAACAGTCAACATGGATTTCTCAAGAACAAATTGTGTCAAACCAACCTGATAGCTCTTTTTGATAGGGTAACAAGCCTTGTGGATGGGGGGAAGCGGTAGACGTGGTATTTCTTGACTTTAGTAAACCTTTTGATACTGCCTTGCATGACCTTCTCATAAACAAACTAGGGAAATGCAACATAGATGGAGCTACTATAAGGTGGGTGCAAAACTGATTGAAAGAACATTTGCAAAGAGGTGTTATCAGTGGTTCATAGGCATGGTGGAAGGAGATAATGAGTGGGGTCCCACAAGGATCGGTTCTGGGTCTGTTTCTGTTCAATATCTTCATCAATGATTTAGAAAATGGCATAGAGAGTACACTTATAAAGTTTGTGGATGATACCAGCCAGTAGGGGTTGCAAGTGCTTTGGAGGATAGGATTAAAAATCAAAATGATCTGGACAAACTGGAGAACTGGTCTGAAGAACATAGGATGAAGTTCAATAAGGACAAATGCAAAGTACTCTATTTAGGACGGAACAATCAGTTGCACGCATGCAAAATGGGAAATGACTGCCTAGGAAAGAGTACTGCAGAAAGGGATCTGTGGGCCATAGTGGGCCACAAGCTAAATATGAGTCAGCAGTGTAACGCTGTTGCAGAAAAGTGAACATCTTTCTGTGATGTATTAGCAGAAGTGTTGTAAGCAAGACATGAGAAGTAATTCTTCCGCACTACTCTGCGCTGATTAGTCCTCAGCTGGAGTATTGTGTCCAGTTCTGGGTGCCACATTTCAGGAAAGATATGGACAAATTGGAGAGAGTCCAGAGAAAAGTAACAAAAAAATGATTAAAGGTCTAGAAAACATGTCCTATTAGGGAAGAGTGTGAAAAAAATGGGTTTGTTTAGTCTGAAAAAGAGTAGACTGAGAGGGGACATAATAACAGTTTTCAAGTACATAAAAGATTGTTACAAGGATGTCGGGGGGGAATTGTTTTTCTTTACCTCTCAGGATAGGACAAGAAGCAATGGTCTTGAATTGCAGCGACAGAGATTTAGGTTGGACATTAGGAAAAACTTCCTACCTGTCAGGGTGTTTAAGCACTGGAATAAATTTCCTAGGAAGGTTATGGAATCTCCATCTTTGAAGATTTTTAAGAGCAGGTTAGACAAACACCTGTCAGGAATGGTCTCGATAATACTTAGTACTGCCATGAGTGCAGGCGACTGGACTAGATGACTTCTCAAGGTCCCTTCCAGTCCTATGATTCTATGACTCTATACTGTGACATTCCACAGGATACAGTCTGGACTGTTGAACAACTGTGTCCCCTCAATTCTTCAGCCTGTGGTGCCTTTTACACTGATTTTCCATGAGCTCCATCACTCCTGGTCTGCACAAACACAGCCTCCAGCAGGTAAATCATTCTCAACTATGCTATGTTAGTGCTCTAACCAGCTACTCGTGAATTATACCGCAGAGAGACACCAGTAAATTCCCACTCCCAGACTTGTCCCCAGAAATGTGTCTCTTGTACTGCCTAGCACCTCCCTGGACAATACAAGCTCATAGAAAGTCTGTCATTTCATTAATAGAAAACGATATGGTATGATATGTTATCCCAAATCAAGTTCCCCAAACACTTCAGTCCAAATACACACTGGTTTAGATAAAACAATAAAACAAGTTTATTAACCTCAGAAAGACAGATTTTAAGTGACTACATCTAATGAGGCATAAAAGTCAGTGTTGGTTACAAAGCAATACAATGTAAAGCATACGCTAATATCTAACTTAATAAACTAAGTGAATTCAAAGCAAAGATTTCTCTCATCTCATGCTTTTGCAGTCGTACCAGCTGGATGCTTTTCAGCCAGTACCCTCCTACAGTGCGATGCTTCTTTCCTTGTCTTTCAGGTGTTGCTAATGTGGTGAGCAGGGAGCAATGGAGGAAGAATATTTGGGGTGGGGCATATGTTCCTCTTTCTTATAACTCCCTTTCACTTTGAAAATCATTTCAGTTGACAATAAGTCTGTGGAGACGAGAAGCTCCAGCTGTTTCTCTGCCAGGATGTAAATTTCTTGCTCACACCCTCCTTCCTGCCAAAGAATGGTCACTTGACCAGGTGCTAGGCCATTTGATCTTGTTGACACCTGGCTGAGGCATCATTTTGTTTTGTTCTAGAAACCAGTTTGTGGCTGTTTCCCCAGATTTGAAATATGCCTTTGTAACATCGTACAGTAGAATCTTACAACTTAACATACAATGTTCCCACACACATTTGACCAGAACAAGAATGTTCAGCAAATGATGAGTTTTCAATTTATACCTTACAAGGCATAAGAGTGCAAGCTGTCACACATACTTAGTGTTTTTTTCTTGATATTGAAATGTTCTTTAGTATAAAGAGTTGTTTCAACAGAAAACATTAATGTCACATATTTTATTTTGATAGCCAGGAATCTATTTAGGGTCTTGTGCTCTTACTAATCATGCATGATTAGTAGGTTGGAAGGCTCAGACGTTATCAGTAAATGTTGGAAGATATTGATTTCACTGTACACAGACACACTGATGAAAAACATTTCCATCAATAATAATTGAAATGTACGGAGAGGCAAAGTACCAAAAAATGCTCCTTGAGAACTTATTAGAGTTTGATTTAAGGATATTTAAATTGTATGTTGTGACATTTTGTTGACAATTTGTGTTTTAATGGTTATAAAGTTTTAACTTTTTGACTCTCAATGTATATTGTCATTAATAATTATTGGGTGAACAAACTATTGTCTTTCCCCCCAAAATTTCCCACAATTCTAAAAATCTGAATCAATAAAAATTGCAAAAAATGCTTAAAACACATAATTTTGTGCAACTCTGAAAATTTGAATAGATAAAAATAGGAAATAATACATCAAAATAAACATCCTTATCTGTCTAAATATATATTAAAAAATTAATTCTGCCAAGCCCAATGATAACACATGCTTAAAATATGAAAACCATCACAATTGTTCCCAATATAAAATTGCATAGGAAGCCTTGACACCAAGATGAAAGGCAAAATAATTTAATAAGCCAAACCTACCCACAGGAATTGAATTCTAGTGCTACACAAAATGTGGAGTTCTCCCAACCTAATCAGAACAGAAAAGCAGATGAAATATGTAACTAAAATCTCGAATTTCACCGTGTGGAATGCAGAGCACAGGAACGTTATGTTAGCAGTGAGGGCCGTATAAACTTGCAGATCGGAATGAAGCCATCCCAAAGCTTAGTACAATTTCACATGCTACAAGGAAGCTCCCACTGGCATGAGGTAGGGACAGCTTGGATGTTACTTCCATTGCTATTTACACCAGACTGATTCATTCCCACATCAGTGACTCCATCTGAATTCATGTGAGCACCATACATTTATTACCAACTTTTCTCAGGCCCCCCATGACCTCCTTGTTTCTCAGGCTGTAGATGAGGGGATTGGCCAGGACAGTGTAGGAGAAAGAGAAAACTTTGTTTAAGTCTCTCAATGTTTGGTAACATGTACACTATCATTAGGGTCCCATAGAAAATTGTCACCACTATAAGGTGAGAGGTGCAGGTGGAAAAGGCCTTTTGCCTCCTAGTGGTGGAAGGGATTCTCAGGACGGTGCTGATGATACAAATGTAGGATATCACGGTTAATAGAAATGGGGACAGGGCATTTAGGGAAGTGGTTTTAAAACTAAGCCCTGTGATCAGGCTGGTGTCACTGCAAGAGAGTTTTATAATTGGGGTAAAATCACAAAGGAGATGTCAATTTCATTGGGGGCCACAGATAGTTAATTGTGACAAAAACATGTTATTATTGTATAGTCTGGAAATCCATTTATCCAAAACTACATGAATGGCTGGAAGGAAAACCTGCAATTCATAAGGGCTTCATAATGGAGGGGTTCATATATCTCTTAATATAGATCATAAGATATCACTGCTACGAGACACATTCTGCAGCTACCAGACAACCAAAACAATACAATTGTACATTTGGCATCATTAAGAAACGGCTAGATAATAAGACAGAAAATACCATATTGCCTCTATATAAATCCATGGCACGACCACATATTGAATACTGTGTGCAGATGTGGTCACCCCATCTCAAAAAAATATATTGGAACTGGAAAAGGTTCAGAAAAGGGGAACAAAAATGATTAGGGGTATGAAGCATCTGCCATATGAGGAGAGATGGAAAAAAGCTGACTAAGGGGTGGGGGATATGATAGAGGTCTATAAAATCATGACTGGTGTGGAGAAAGTAAATAGGGGAGTGTTATATACTCCTTCTCATAACACAAGAACTAGGGGTCACCAAATTAAATTAATAGGCAGCAGGCTTAAAACAAGCAAAGGGAAGTATTTTTTTCACACAATGCACAGTCAGCCTGTGTATCTCCTTGCCAGAGGATGTTGTGAGGGCCAAGAATATAACAGAGTTCAAAAAAGAACTAGATAAATTAATGGAGTATTGGTCCATCAATGGCTATTAGCCAGGATGGGCAGGGACGGTGCCCCATGCCTCTGTTTGCCAGAAGCTGGGAATGGGTGACAGGGGATGGATCACATGATGATTACCATCTGTTCATTCCCTCTGGGGCACCTGGCATTGGCCACTGTCGGAAGACAGGATACTGGGCTAGATGGACCTTTGTTCTGACCCAGTATGGCTGTTCTTATGTTCTTATGTCACAATAAACTATAATAACAAATGTTGATTGAAAATGGCCTGAAAAGGAGACAGAATGACTATATTAATCTAAATGAAAGAGCCTACTGATATGGTTCAAGGACTATGTTAAAATAATTCTTGGTAAAAACAGGAGATCTGGAACTAGAAATTAAGAAACCAAAATTAATTAACCTCTGTTTGCCATAGGTTGGGAATGGGAGACACACAGTACTGGGTTTACAATGGCTCCAGTGGGGCCGTGGCACCAGGCCCACACTTGGAAGGGCCCACAAGGGTTAATCCAGCCTGGGCCACAGCCCAGCAATGTGAAGATTCAGCAACTTCCCAGCACCAGCTGAAACACTCAGCAGCCTGAAGAGCGCAGTATGCAGGTGCAAAAGAGACTGGGTGTTGCAGAGTAGGCTGGGAGTTGTGGTTTGCATGCCACTGTGTGCCGCTGGGGCCCTGGGACCTGCGCTGCCAGCTGCACGACTAGTCCCAGAATGTCCTGCGCCATGTTGCCAGCCGTCGCAGCTGAAGTGGGTGGACCGGCCCAAAAAGAAATCCCAAGCAAGGAAATGGTCTGCAGGGAGAGGATTCCTACTGCGCCCTCCCTCCCCCTTGGGGCACGGAGTGGGAGCTCCTGGTTACACCACCCCTGAGTCTCCCCCATTCTCCTGGGGCAGTGGGCAGCTTGGGACAGCTGCGGCGCTGTGACTCCCGGGTGGTGTGCAGCCCCCCAGTGACCGCGCCTGGTGGCTCCTGGGCAGTGTCTCAACCCTGCACTTCAGGGTGGAGGGTGGTTGTCTGTGGTCCCTGGGAGCAGGGGGGGCGGTAACAGTGGGGCTTCTCAGTGTTGGCTGCCGCACCCCCTGCCAGTGGGAATGCCCAGAAACTGCCCCCCCTGCAATCCAGGGAGGGGAGGGGGCACAGCACGCTTTGGGGAGAAAGCGGCAGTTGTGGGACAAGTCTGTGTGCGATGTGGGAGCTGGCGGTGACGCTGTGTGGGGGGTGTAGGAGAAGCAGGGTGTTAAGGTGGGGATTGGTGTGGCAGGGTCAGAGGGAGGGAGGGGAGAGTCTGGGTTGAAGGTGGGTGTTGGCTCAGTGTGGGGGGGCTAGTAGAAGGAAGGGAGGTGAAAGCCCTGGGGTGAAAGTGGGGGGGAGCAGTAGCAGGGAGATCAAGGACCCTTTCCTAGCTGTGTGGGGTGGGGACAGTAGGAGGGACGGGGACAGGGAGAGCCCAGGTATGAAGGCTGGGGTAGCAGTTTGAGGCTGTATTGTTGTAGCCTTTGTGGTAAAGTGTTTGTGTGTCTATCAGTGGCCCTTTCTCCCTGCAAAAGATGGGCACCAGCTATTTTCTTCCCACATTCCACCCCAAAGTTTTGTAAACATTATTGTACTAAAGCAGAAAATGCAGCTTGAAAAAAATGTATTTATGAAACATAACTTTGGTTGGAGGAGGTTGTGGTATGGGAGATGCAGGTGCGACACCACTGACTGCTACATCCAGGCTTAATATGGATCATAAGTGTGCTAATTAAGCACCTGTGTTCCAGGTCCCAAGCAGGCCCTGAGTGTTTAAACAAAAAAGACAAAAGTAACAAACAACCCCCTCCCACACAAACTGAATTCAATGTTATTCTGGGTACATTGATGTTAGCCCAGTTTGTTCTCTATGGGTTGAGTGGAGGTCTCAATCAAGTGTGGTTTCAAATATCTTATTTTGTTTTTGAATAAATGTTTCATCCCCATCTGGGCAATACCACATATACTATAACATCAATGGCGCTGTCACACCGGGCCCACACTTGAAAGGGCCCATCACAACCATATGGGGGCCCACAGATATATTTGGTGCCGGGCCAACAAAAGGTTAATTCCAGCCCTGGAGACACAGGATGGATCACTTCATGATTACCTGTTCCGTTCATTCCCTCTGAAGCACTTGACATTGGCCACTGTCAGAAGACAGGATACTGGGATAGATGGACCTTTAGTCTAACCAGGTATGGCCGTTTTTATGTTCTTAAAATTGACGTGTCAAATATTAGGCCTAATGGTGGACAAACCAATGGGGGGGTTAGGCTATTCCACCTATCACTCCTTTTTGGGGTCATTAAAGAAAGAGTTTATGGGGGGAGGAAAGAAAGAACAGGCAGAGGCTACTGGAGAGAGCTTTACCAACGTGGCTGCCACCCCCACCATCTCCTAGGACCCTGGACCTTTTTCATCCTAACCCTGAGGGATTTCCTCATGAGACTGGGCCAGAGAGAGGGACCCAGATGACATCACCTCCTACCAGCTCCAGCTGAATTGCAAACACCACCTGAGATGAAACGTGATCGGACTTTAACACAGCAGCAGCAAGAACAGCTCCAGCTCATCTCAACAATCACCTTCTCTTTTCCTCCAAAGGACAGATATTACCATCTTTGATACCATCTAAGAGACTGTCAAATAAGGGTGTTTTTTTCCCTTCTAAAACTCTTTCCAGCTAAAGAAAAAGGAAACAAACAATACTGTCAAAATGAAAGCTTTACTTAATGCCTAAATGATTTTTCCTTCTTTTCTGTGCCTTCAATAAAAGGCTAAAAGGAATTTTAATGTATTTTTTGTCATTGTACAAAGCAGGCTAAGGTGCCTATGCCAAACCCTGGACCTTGTTTAACATTGGATGGGTGACAGAGGTATGTTACCTCCTTTGGCCCATTTATTTTATCTACATTAATACAACAGGCCCCAACTGAGTTTTGGACACCATTGTGCTAGGCACTGCACAAATTTGTAGTAAGAGACTGTCTCTGACTTGGAGAGCTTACAATGGAAATAGACAAGGCAGATGAAAAGTGGGAGGGGAAACAAAATGACTTGCATAAGATCATTGACAGACCCAGGACTAGAACCTGGACCTCTTGATGCTTAGACCCAGTCAGCATTTATTAGACCAATTCCTCCAGCTGACCCTAAGTCTAGTGGTACAGCTAGCACACTTCACAACCTTAACTCTGCTTCCCCTCAAGCTACTTTTCTCTACACATATGTTTCCCAAACTGCCCTGCTCCCAACACCACCCATTTCAGGTGTTTGGTATAGTGTTGTTTTGTTTTGAGAGGCGTTCGGTTAGGTAAAGGGAGTGATGGGACTCTGATATCTCCAGAAGTAAGTTGGGATTTTATGAAGAGAAACCAAAAAAAAAAAAAACACCAGAAAATTCAAGGGCATAGAAACAAACAGTGTATGAAATGACAAGTGGAGAGGCCTTCTACTTTTGGAGAAAAACAGGATAGTATATCTTATTTTAAGCCCATTTAATAACACAACACTAACTATGTAACCTGTATCAGGCACTTCCATAATATCAGAAATGATACAGAAAATTGTTTATTTGTTGGACTCTACATAGAACTGATGAGGCATCAGGAATGCCGTAGAGGAGCCTATGAACTTCCATCTCTGGGTGATGCATCATTAATTGGTTATTACATGAAATAGAAAATATATTTGAGAGGGGAAAAAGATGAATCACCCAAAGAAGGGAGGAAGAAGGAAAGAGTTAAAACTGATAATGTAGAGGTAAATAAAGCCAAAATAACCAACAGATGTGGTTAATTTAAAAAGAAATCCGTTGAAAAAATGTCCACACGTCTCCTCACTCTAAGCCCCAATGCAAGGATGTATCTGGGAACGGAAGTCCTCTGTCTCCATCTAATGGTGAGATCAGTGATTGCGCTCCAGCGCCCGCTTTCCCCTGGGAAAACCTCAACCCCTGGGCACATCCCAGCACTTCCTCACCTGGCTGCTGCCTCGCAAACCTGCTTTGTGCATATTGACAACTGCTGGATAATGCCAACATTTAGCTGGCAACTGAGGGAGCTGCTAATAAGTGGGTTCTATGGTACATTGAAATTAATGGGAGTTAGGCACCTCTATACCTTCAAAAATTTGGCCCGTAGGAACTTAGATGTCCTGATAAATACTAGCAGACTGAAAACCGAAATATTTGTGAATAGGCTGGGATTATCAAAGCTGTCGGAGTTAAGTGCCTGAATCTCATTGAAATTTAGTTGGGTACCTAACTCCCTTAGGCTCCTTTGCAAATCCCAGCCTCAATGATTTGGATCAAAGCTCCTTCCTCCTGACCACACACCTTCCATTAGGGAAGGGGGGGCTGTATGGTGGGGGCTGGTTAATGGAGGTGGTGGCAGAGGGATCTTCCCTCCTCCCCTCCCCCACCAGTGCTCGACCCTCTGGGAGATGTGATCCGAGCAGCTGTGTCTTTTACCACCCACCAGGAGTTGTTTTTCCTGGCTCCACTCAACAAGCAGCTCCGGCTACACTGCTCCCTGTCTCTTCCTCCAAGCAGAGCAGTGGCCAGGCAAGCAGGCAGCCAGGAGAGGTTGAGGAGAGGGTCTGAAGTGGATCCACAGAGGAGCAGCCCCCAGCAGAGGCTCCCTGTGGGTGTGAATCTTTGGAAACTTGTTAGCACCACAAGCGAAGGCTCCCGGGGTGGAATCATGGCCCTGTTGAAGTCAGTGGGAGTTTTCTAATTGACATCAACTGGGCCATGAATTAGGCTTCTAGGGCCACTGGAAGATGGGGAGGAGTCGACCCTGCCCATCTTAAATCAGTACGTAAGGAGAGCTCACCCAATCTTGTCTATGCAGCACTGCGGGGGAATACCACTCCCCTAGCCCGACCCAATTCCAGGTCTCTGGTTTTTCTCCAAAGGATATTTTCCTCCCTCCTTATTTTTTTTTTTTTTTTTGCCCTGATCAATTATTTGGATCAAACATCGGGGAACAAACAGCTATTTCGGGGTATCATCTGTCTTCACCTCCTATTCTCAAGTAGGTAGCATTTGTTTGCAATACATCCATTAGTGAGTTTCTTTCTTTCTTTCTCACCATATTGCTTTTTTTGCTCATTCACCATTTCAAAATGTATTTTTCTCTTTCTTTTGGTTTTATGCTTTCTTTCTTTTCCTCTTTCTTCCTTTCACAATTTCTTTCTTGTTTTCTTGCTTTTGTGCTTTTGCTCTTTCCTCTGCACAACTTTCAGACAATTCAATGGGAAACTCACAAAAAGAACCTTGTGATTCAATTAGGTCGGGCAAGAGAAATAACATGCTCAAATTATTATTTCTTTCATCTTTTCATTCATTTCTTTTTTTTTAAATGATTTCACTAACAATTTAAATCATTGCCTTTTTTGTTCTGATTTGGGACAGGAAACATTTCAAAGTCTCAAATTTGTTCACAGGATGGAAAATCTATTTTCTGACCATCTCTCCCCAAAGCACCCATCACCTTTAAAAATATTGACCATGAATGTCTGATCCTTGTTTGAATCATACAGGGTTGTTGGCCTCAATGGGTATATTTACACTACAATGAAAGAGCTGTGGCTGGCCTGGGTCAGGTCTTATGAGGCTTGGGCTGGGGGCACTATACAATTGAAGTGTAGATGTTTGGGCTCAGGCTGGAGCCTGGCGTCTGAGATCTCAGAGCCCAGTTCTGCAGCCTGAGTCCTGCAAGCTTACCTCATGATTTTTTTAATTGTAGTGTTGACATTCTCAGTGATATCTGATAGATTCATAGTGTTAAATCCTGGCTCTGTTCAAGACACAGGAAGTTCTGCAGTTGGCTTCAATGGGACCAAAATATCATCCAGAGATTTTAAACCATTATGGTCACTTAGTCTAACCTGCAGCCAGCCAAAAACAATAGGTTTGAGTGGGAAGGAACAACCTCTGCTTATCAATGGGGTGTTAGCTCCAAGTCCTGTTGTTTGGGGTCTGTGCCCCACCACGAGTGTCTGTATGTGGCAAAAAGGGAAAAATGGCCTAGCCCACTCCAGCTGCTGGGGTAGGTATTCAAGAGACACTTTAGCTGCCATCTTCCCTTCTCCACGAAGGGGGCTAGAAGTGGGACCCTGCTACTTCCTTTGGGAGCCAGGAGATGTAGGTTTCATTCCCACTGATCAGCTCTATGACCTTGTTCAAGTTGTTTTTTTCCTTCTGACCTATATAGATGTGGGGATTTTAGGGGAAGGGACAGTCTCTTACTACATCTCTGTGCAGGACCAGAACAACAGGTTCCTCATTTTTATTAGTGGCCTCTAAGTGCCACTGAATTACAATAATAATAATAAATAATAATCCTGGTTGAGATTTTCCAAGATGCCTAGGGAACTTAGATGCTAAGATCAGTCATTTAAATTGGTATTGGGTATCCAGACATCCTAGTTGGCTTTGAAGAACTCAGAAGATCCACGTCCAAGACAGGAATTATTTTTAGAGCTGGTCAAAAAATGCTCAAACATAATGAATGTTATGTTAATTTCCTGGGTTTGACATGGAGCCATTTTTCATTTGTCTCTGAAAATACTTGTGTTATATTTTAATGAACATGGTTCTCGACATTTGTCTTAATTTTTATTTTCATTTCCCCAAAAGCCAGTTTTCATTTAGTAAAAAAAAATCATCTCAATTAAAAGTAATCTTGTGGAGAAATGTCATGAACAAAGGAAACATGTTGACAATTATTCATGAACATTTTCAGTATAGGAAAAAAAGGCCAATTGCTTTAACTTGGGCTAGATTTTCAAAGGTGTTTTCACACCCTAAAGATAAAAATAAGTGCTCACTGGGATTTTTAAAAGCAACTATGTGTCTAGCTCCAATTGATTTCCATGGGAGTTAGGCACCTAGGCCCAGATTTTTAAAAACATTCAAAATTAATAGGTGCTGTCACACAGATGATTTTGAAAATCCTACTAGGTACCTATCTACTTCTTTAAGTATCCAAATATCTTTAAAAATATGGCCCCAGGTGCTTAACTTAGTCACTTTTGATGCAAATCTGTGTGCCACTACATGCCAATCTATATCTTTAGGTGCTGAAATACCTTTGTAAACCTGGCCCATTATTTTTTTATTAATAATATTAGTATTATTTAATTCTGACCAGCTCTAATTATTTGCATGGCTTTTCGAGTCCCAGTCCCTGTGACAAAGCCATCAATACTGTGTTGACATGCAGTCACATTTCTAACACCTGTGTCTCTCCTCCAGATTGAATAACAACAGGGCCAGGACCTCCAGCATGCACTGGGCCAACCAAAGTCATGTGACTGAGTTCATTCTGTTGGGTTTCCCTGGCATCCTGGAGCTGCAGCTCCTGCTCTTCTTGATGTTCCTTCTGCATTGACAGTGATAGAGAATACGGTGATCATCATGCTAATCTGGGCCAACGTCCCACTCCACAAGCCCATGTACCTCTTCCTGGGGAATCTCTCTTTCCTGGAGATCTGGTACGTCTCAGTCACGGTGCCCAAGATGCTATTGAGCTTTGTAACAAAAAGGAAAAACATCTCCTTTATTGGGTGTATGGCCCAGCTCTACTTCTTCCTGGCCTTGGCCTGCACTGAGTGTGTCCTCCTGGCCGTCATGGCCTATGACCACTACATGGCCATCTGCAACCCGCTACGCTACTCAGCCATCATGAGCCAGACTCTCTGCATCCGCCTGGTGGCTGGGTCCTGGCTGAGTGGCTTTCTCATCTCCATGTGGAAGGTCCTCTTCATCTCGCGTCTGACCTTCTGTGGGGCCAACATCATCAACCACTTCTTCTGCGACGTGTCACCGCTGCTCAACCTGGCCTGCACCGACATGTCACTGGCAGCACTTGTGGACTTTCTGCTGGCCCTGCTCATTCTCCTGGGGCCTCTCTCCATTACTGTGGCCTCTTACATCTGCATCATCTCTACGGTTGTGCGCATCCCCTCAGCCAAGGGGCGTCACAAGGCCTTTTCTACATGTGCCTCCCACTTGCTGGTGGTCACCATCTTCTATGCTTCCTCCCTCTTCATCTATGCCAGACCTTGGGCAATAAGTTCCTTTGACTCCAACAAGCTGGTGTCTGTCATCTACACAGTTCTGACACCCCTCTTCAACCCAGTCATCTATTGCCTGAGGAACGAGGAGTTCAAGGACACTCTGAGGAAAACAGTGCATGGCATAAAAGTCTTCTTCTTGTCTGGGACTTTCCAAGATGTCCTAATCGATTCCCATTTTTTAACACACTAATATCCTGTGGCAATGAGTTCCACAGGTCAGAATGATTTTTATCTATTAGACTTACATCAGACCACAGTGAATTCCATTTAATGGACCCATGATATCATACTTGAGGGCTACGGTGGTCTGGGATTTCAAAGAGGGGCTAAGGTAATAGGTGCCTAATGCCCATTCTTTAATACCAGTTCAGATCAATTTAACCTGTATTGAAGTATTATGGTTTCTTGAACTGAACTGAAATTATTTGTTTCATGTCTGGTGGGCCAGATTTTTAAAGGTGACTAATGGTATTTTAAAAATCCATGGAAATGAGTGTGAATCGGGCACATAGATGCTTTTGAAAATTTCATTAAGTGCCTTAATACCTTTAAAATGCTCTCCTTTTGACATGAAACACCATCTGCCTCAGGTGTAACAGTGCCACATGGTAGTTGTAGTTCAGGTCTTTCAGTCGTAATTCTTCTTTATGGGCCATGCTTCTTGGCTGATTTACATCTCCAGACCAGTGTGTTGCATCATAGCAGTCACATGACTGTGTTGCACCATGGGAGATGCAATCCAGTCACGAAGGATGAAGTGATGGCTTGAGGCTGCAGTTTATTGTCCAACTGACCCAAAATAAAACATGTCACCATTTCCCAAACTGCTTTTTTTTCCCTGCATTTTTCAGTTCACAAAAAATATGAATCATTTGGACCCAGTTTGGGTCATAGAAACATAGAATCATAGAATATCAAGGTTGTAAGGGACCACAGGAGGTCATCTAGTCCAACCCTTTGCTCAAAGCAGGACCAATCCCCAGCTAAATCATCCCAGCCAGGGCTTTGTCAAGCCTGACCTTAAAAACCTCTAAGGAAGGAGATTCCACCATCTCCCTAGATAACTCATACCAGTGCTTCACCACCCTCCTGGTGAATTTTTTTTTCCTGATATCCAACCTAAACCTCCCCCACTGCAACTTGAGACCATTACTCCTTGTTCTGTCATCTGGTACCACTGAGAACAGTCTAGATCCATCCTCTTTGGAACCCCCTTTCAGGTAGTTGAAAGCAGCTATCAAATCCCCATTCATTCTTCTCTTCTGCAGACTAAACAATCCCAGTTCCCTGAGCATCTCCTCATAAGTCAGGTGCTCCAGCCCCCTAATCATTTTTGTTGATCTCCGCTGGACTCTTTCCAATTTTTCCACATCTTTCTTGTAGTGTGGGGCCCAAAACTGGACACACGTCCTTCGATCTGTTGGCAATGCCCCTACTTATACAGGCCAAAATGCTGTTAGCTTTCTTGGCAACAAGGGCACACTGTTGACTCATATCCAGCTTCTCGTCCACTGTAACCCCTAGGCCCTTTTCTACAGAACTGCTGCCTAGCCATTTGGTCCCTAGTCTGTAGCAGTGCATGGGATTCTTCCGTCCTAAGTGCAGGACTCTGCACTTGTCCTTGTTGAACCTCATCAGGTTTCTTTTGGCCCAATCCTCTAATTTGTCTAGGCCCCTCTGTATACAGGTCTGTCGCATCTTACGCTGGGGTTACATTCCGCAGTCAGCGCGTAAAGCGAAAATCACGTATAGTCAAAATTACATTGAGTGTAATGGCGTGCGGAATCGCCCGCACTACAGGCACAGTATTAAAATTGTTATTTTTCTCTTTTTTTTTTTTTTGCCGACCGCGTAAATCTGAAATCGCACATGTTAAATGCATGTAAGATGCGACAGACCTATACTATCCCTACCCTCCAGCGTATCTACTACTCTTCTCAGTTTATTGTCATCTGCAAACTTGCTGAGAGTGCAGTCCACGCCATCCTCCAAATCATTAATGAAGATATTGAACAAAACCGGCTCTAGGACCAACCTTTGGGGCACTCTGCTTGATACCAGCTGCCAATTAGACATGGAGCCATTGGTCACTATCTGTTGATCCTGACAATCTAGCCAGCTTTCTATCCACCTTATAGTTCATTCATCCAGCCCATACTTCTTTAACTTGATGGCAGGAATATTGTGGGAGACCGTATCAAAAGTTTTGCTAAAGTCAAGGAATAACACACCCACTGCTTTCCCCTCATCCACAGACCCAGTTAGCTCCTCATAGAAGGCAATTAGGTTAGTCAGGCATGACTTGCCCCTGGTGAATCCATACTGACTGTTCCTGATCAGTTTCCTCTCCTCTAAGTGCTTCAAAATTGATTCCTTGAGGACCTGCTCCATGATTTTTCCAGGGACCGAGGTGAGGCTGACTGGCCTGTAGTTCCCCAGATCCTCCTTCTTCCCTTTTTTAAAGAAGGGCACTACATTAGCCTTTTCCCAGTCATCTGGGACCTCCTCCGATCACCACGAGTTTTCAAAGATAATGGCCAATGGCTCTGCAATCACATCCGCCAACTCCTTTCGCACCATCAGATGCAGCGCATCCAGCCTCATGGATTTGTGCTCATCTAGCATTTCTAAATAGACCCGAACCACTTCTTTCTCTACAGAGGGCTGGTCACCTCCTCCCCATGCTGTGCTGCCCAGTGCAGTAGTCTGGGAGCTCACCTTGTTTGTGAAGACAGAGGCAAAAAAGCATTGAGTACATTAGCTTTTTCCACATCCTCTGTCACTAGGTTGCCTCCCTCATTCAGTAAGGGGGCCACACTTTCCTTGACTTTCTTCTTGTTGCTAACATACCTGAAGGAACCCTTCTTGTTACTCTTAACATCTCTTCCTAGCTGCAACTCCAAGTGTGATTTGGCCTTCCTGATTTCACTCCTGCATGCCTGAGCAATATTTTTATACTCCTTTCTGGTCATTTGTCCAATCTTCCACCTCTTGGAAGCTTCTTTTTTTCTGTTTAAGATCAGCAAGGATTTCACTGTTAAGCCAAGCTGGTCACCTGCCATATTTACTATTCTTTCTACACATCAGGATGGTTTGTTCTTGCAACCTCAATAAGGATTCTTTAAAATACAGACAGCTTTCCTGGACTCCTTTGCCCCTCATGTTATTCTCCCAGGGGATCCTGTCCATCAGTTCCCTGAGGGAGTCAAAGTCTGCTTTTCTGAAGTCCAGGGTCTGTATTCTGCTGCTCTCCTTTCTTCCTTGTGTCAGGATCCTGAACTCGACCATCTCATGGTCACTGCCTCCCAGATTCCCATCCACTTTTGCCTCCCTACTAATTCTTCACGGTTTGTGAGCAGCAAGTCAAGAAGAGCTCTGTCCCTAGTTGGTTCCTCCAGCACTTGCACGAGGAAATTGTCCCCTACACTTTCCAAGAACTTCCTGGATGTCTGTGCACTGCTGTATTGCTCTCCCAGCAGATATCAGGGAGATTAAAGTCTCCCATGAGAACCAGGGTCTGCAATCTAGTAACTTCTGTTAGTTGTCGGAAGAAAGCCTCGTCCACCTCACCCCCTGGTGTGGTGGTCTATAGCAGACTCCCACCAC
>NC_048309.1:44417167-44433528 GCF_013100865.1 Trachemys scripta elegans
TCCCTGAGGGAGTCAAAGTCTGCTTTTCTGAAGTCCAGGGTCTGTATTCTGCTGCTCTCCTTTCTTCCTTGTGTCAGGATCCTGAACTCGACCATCTCATGGTCACTGCCTCCCAGATTCCCATCCACTTTTGCCTCCCTACTAATTCTTCACGGTTTGTGAGCAGCAAGTCAAGAAGAGCTCTGTCCCTAGTTGGTTCCTCCAGCACTTGCACGAGGAAATTGTCCCCTACACTTTCCAAGAACTTCCTGGATGTCTGTGCACTGCTGTATTGCTCTCCCAGCAGATATCAGGGAGATTAAAGTCTCCCATGAGAACCAGGGTCTGCAATCTAGTAACTTCTGTTAGTTGTCGGAAGAAAGCCTCGTCCACCTCAGCCCCTGGTGTCGTGGTCTATAGCAGACTCCCACCACGACATCACCCTTGTTGCTCACACTTCTAAACTTAATCCAGAGACTCTCAGGTTTTTATGCTGTTTCATACCGGAGCTCTGAGCAGTCATACTCCTCTCTTACGTACAATGCAACTCCCCCAGCTTTTCTGCCCTGCCAGTCCTTCCTGAACAGTTTATATCCATCCATGATAGTACTCCAGTCATATGAGTTATCCCACCAAGTCTCTGTTATTCCAATTACATCATAGTTCCTTGACTGTACCAGGACTTCCAGTTTTCCCTGCTTGTTTCCCAGGCTTCTTGCATTTGTGTATAGGCACTTAAGATAAGTCGCTGATCGTTCCGCTTTCTCAGTATGAGACAGGAGTCCTCCACAAAAGTTTTCCTGGCAGGACAGAAATTCTGATATTGACTAAGCTCTATTTCAGACCATGGTGGATGCCCCCACCCACAAACATGTACACTCCTAATTCAGACGAGATATTACACTACTGCAGAAAGCCGTCTCTGAGGTAGTCTGGTGACCAGGCTATGAAGTGACTGTCTCAAGGCTAGGGAAATACTCCAGTTCTCAATTAGACTAGATAAAATGATAGCAAGTTTCAAGAGAATTTAGATACCTTAACATAGCATAAGACAGACAGAGAGTTAAAAATGAGTCTTTCTTTAAAGAAAATGCTAGTTAACCTGTGAAGAATCTAGAACCTGTGAAGAACCTGTTATTGCACTTGCTATTATTGCTAATAATAATCTTCATAACACTATTTTATGGCTCTTTTAGATATCTAATAATAAACACTTCATCTGAGACCTTCCGTAGTATTTTTTGTTCCAGCTGAATAGCTGATATTGCTTCTACACCTTCTGGGATTTCAAGACTGTGCTAAGGTGAATATTGAATCTTTTACTATCATTGTAAAATAGTGGTCTGTGTATTTGCTCTTTTCTTTGTGCCTTTCCAAACAAGCCCCTTTGTGCTTTTTCCCAAGCTGCCCCTCACACAGTGGAGTCTATCCTTATAATCAGCCACAAAGCTACCTCATTATCCACCTGCAAATCCCTCCTTGAAACTCTCCTTTGCTGGGATGCCAAAAAAAAAACCTTAATAGTGGCGTGGTTGCTGGTGTCCTGACATTACTGCCAGTCATTCTGACCTGGACTGTCTCATCGTCTTCTTGTACTCCACCATCTATCCATCCATCTCCATCTGTTGACTCTTTGTTTCCTTGTACTCCCCCGTCTATCGGTCTCCAACTTTTGTCCCATGTAATTGTAAGCTCTTTGGCGCAGGGACTGTCTTTCTGTTCTGTGTTTGTACAGTGGTCCATGACTAGATTTCCTAGGCACTACCACAAAAACAAGAAATTTCTTTTTCTTTCTTTCTTTCTTTCTTTCTTTCTTTCTTTCTTTCTTTCTTTCTTTCTTTCTTTCTTTCTAAAAAACATGCTCTAGTTTAAGCACAAGTTATTGAGATTAGTGGAGGAATCATAGGCAAACTCTCTGCCCTGTGTTATACAGCAGTGGCTCTCAACCTTTCCAGACTACTGTACCCCTTTCAGGAGTCTGATTTGTCTTGTGTACCCCCAAATTAGAGGATTGGGCCAAAAGAAACCTGATGAGGTTCAACAAGGGCAAGTGCAGAGTCCTGCACTTAGGACGGAAGAATCCCATGCACTGCTACAGACTAGGACCGAATGGCTAGGCAGCAGTTCTGCAGAAAAGGACCTAGGGGTTACAGTGGACGAGAAGCTGGATATGAATTGACAGTGTGCCCTTGTTACCAAGAAGGCTAACAGCATTTTGGCCTGTATAAGTAGGGGCATTGACAGCAGATCAAGGGAAGTGATCGTTCCCCTCTATTGGCCATTGGTAAGGCCTCATCTGGAGTACTGTGTCTAGTTTTGGGCCCCATACTACAAGAAGGGCGTGGAAAAATTGGAAAGAGTCCAGCGGAGGGCAACAATAATGATTAGGGGTCTGGAGGGACTTATGAGGAGAGGCTGGGGGAATGGGATTGTTTAGTCTGCAGAAGAGAAGAATGAGGGGAGATTTGATAGCTGCTTTCAACTACCTGAAAGGGGGTTCCAAAGAGGATGGATCTAGACTGTTCTCAGTGGTACCTGATGACAGAACAAGGAGTAATGGTGTCAAGTTGCAGTGGGGGAGGTTTAGGTTGGATATAAGGAAAAACTTTTTCATTAGAAGGGTAGTGAAGCACTGGAATGGGTTACCTAGGGAGGTGGTGGAATCTCCTTCCTTAGAAGTTTTTAAGGACAGGCTTGACAAAGCCCTGGCTGGGATGATTTAGTTGGGAATTGGTCCTGCTTTGAGCAGGGTGTTGGACTAGATGACCTCCTGAGGTCCCTTCCAACCCTGCTATTCTATGATTCTAAGTTTCACCTCACTTAAAAAAGACACACTTAAAAATCAGACATAAAAGTACAAAAGTGTTCCAGCACACTATTACTGAAAAATTGCTGACTTTTTCATTTTTACCTTGTAATAAATCAATTGAACTATAAAGACTATATTTACATTTCAGTGTATAGTATACAGAGCAGGTTAAACAAGTCATTTCTGTATGAAATTTTAGTTTCTACTGATTTCGCTAGTGCTTTTTACGTAACCTGTTCTAAAACTAGGCAAATATCTAGATGAGTTGATGTAGCCCCTGGAAGATCTCTGCATGCCCCCAGGGGTACACATACCCCTGGTTGAGAACCACTGTTAAACAGCAGGTCAGACTAGATGTTCTAATGTTCCCTTCTGGCCTGAAAATGTAGGAATCTTTGAATCGATGTGCAAACTCATAGCCGCAATTGGGTGTAAGCAAAACAATTCAGTGAAGAGAGCAATCAAATCTCAAAGATAAGCTGTTTCTTCTGTATGTGTGCAGGGTTAGACTGAACAATGCTCACTCCTGCTGGCAAACACTTGCCTATAATGAATCCTATTGATATCCAATGGACTATCAATTTACGTGCTGACTAATGTAATGGGTAAGGGTGGCACTGCTGGGCTCTGTGTCCTTGATCCCCTTTCCACTGAGCCAGCAGCAGAGACTTCCCTAGGAACACTGCAAAGTAACCTAGTGGAGCTAGGCACCAAAAACCCATTGAAATCAGTTCCTAACTCCCTTAGGCTTCTTTGAAAATTCCAGCATTAAATATGCTTCATATTTTGTAAGAGAAAGTTGCACGTTCCAATGGAGGTATTTCCAGATCTTATATCGCAATTCATTGCTCGTAAACCTCTTTTTCCTCTGCTTTATGATCTTTTCTACCTTTGTCTTCTTCTTATGCTGATTATTCCCCTTCTCTTTCTTCTCCCTCCCCCCATTCCTTCACCTCCTTCTTCTCCCTCTTATGCCTTTCTTTATTTCTATTAGTGCTTCCTTTTCTTTTTTCATCTTCATTTCCTTTGTTCCCCCCCTGTAGCTCCCTCACCTTCTCCCTCTTCCCCATCCTTTCCACCCTTATCTCCACACCTGTCAACCTGTGGAACCCTTTGCCAGAGGATGTTGTGAAGACTATAACAGGGTTCAAAAAAGAATTATATAAATTCATGGAGGCTAGGTCTATCAATGGCTATTAGCCAAGATGGGCAGGGATGGTGTCCCTAGCCTCTGTTTGCCAGAAGCTGGGAATGGGTGAAAGGGGATGGCTCACTCGATGATTTCCTATTCTCTTCATTCCATCTGAAGCACCTGACATTGGCTACTGTCATAAGACGGGATACTGGACTAGATGGATCTTTGGTCTGACCCAGTATTGCAATTCTTATGTTCTTATGTCTCTACTGACAGCCAGTAGCCCACTGATCATCATAATCACTGTAAAATGTACATACGGACAATATTTAAGGAGTTATGTACCTATACTGAAATTTATGTTCTTAAGGTATGGGAGTTAAGGCAGGTCATAAGGAGGTGAGTGTGGAGTTTGCAGTGTTATATTTCTGGAGCCAGCACAGCAGGAGACAGACAGACACAGAGGGAAGTTATGGAAACCCAGCTGTTTTATGTGCTAATTTTATTGTTCCAGGGACAGAACTGAAACTAATACTGAAGTGAGACTTTGCACTGGGGAGGGAAGAGTGCTCAACCATTGAAAAGGACAGGACACCATATTCCTCCACCCTACTTTAAAAAAACTTTCTAAACACATATACATTATTGTTTACATGACTAACAATAAATACTCTATAAAGTAACTAAGAGTTGCAGGTAGACTATGGCAGACTCTTAAATTTCAAGAGATTATTCTGCCCTGGACTAGCAATTTACTACATAAAAATATGGATATTCAGGCACACAACTGCTTTGTAGACTCTCTTGCAGTAACCTGGAGATAATGGTGTGGTAGTGTCCTGAACAACAGGAACAGTTGATGGTTAGGAATCAACTGGATTTGGTATAGAATCAGCTGGTCCCGGAACAAAAATTTCTTCCACCAAGTCATTAAATTAGGAGTTGTACCATAAGGAGGTTAGATCTGAGAAACAGAAATCCTACTCTAACATCCTCAGTTGCTGGTACTAGTCTTGGCTTCAACTGGTCCATATGTCATTTCTGTAAAATACCATTGATAATTTCACCATCAATGAAACAGGTCCCGTTTCACTCCATAATAGTAGCTGCAAGTCCACACTAAGTCTCCACCTTGGAAAGAACAATGATGAGTCTCATGTTGTCGATTAATTTAGGATTTGACTACACATGAGGCAATATCAGGACATACCAGGTCTCAACAGGCACACAAAGAGCACTTCAAGAAAAGAGTTGCAGGTGACTCTTGGGGTGTTCCTGTAGACTAGTAGGGTGTTCCTGTAGGATAGCAAGACATTGTGGTGTCTGCTGATGACTTAGCATAGACTTATTAGCTTTTAAGATGTGCTTAAGTGTTTGTAGAAAACATTCCACTTCGCCATTTGTAGAAGGATGGTACAGAGCTGAGCATATGTATTGAATTCCATTTGAAGCTGGGGACTTCTGAAATTTTTCAGAACAGAATTGAATTGCATTGTCACTCACCATCTATAATGGTAAACCAAATTGGCTAAAGAAGGTACAAAGATGTCCCATGGTCTTTGTAGCTGTAGCATAAGTCATTCTGAAAACTTCTGGCCATTCTGAATGGATATTAACTACAACCAAAAATATACAACCTTCTAGAGGTCCAGCAAAATCCACATGAATACATGTCCCAGAAGTCTGTGGTCATCACTAACGGTATTGATGAACTGGGCTAGCATAATATAATACAGCACTTCACCTTCCTCTCAATGTCTTTATCGATCCCTCGTCACCAGACATGACTCTGGGTGGCCTTCATTCATACAATGCCAAAATGTCTTTCTTGCAGAGCTTCCAAAACCTGAGATTGGAGGGATTACAGATTGATCATTCACATCCGCATAAGATGCACAGATAATTCAGATTTATGTGACACAAATTGTGCAAACTGGGGATTCTTTGGACTCCACACTGTACCCTGAAAGTAACTATGCCCATCTTTGCATACGAGCAGCAGCTAATGACACAAACCCAAATTTTGGTCCAAAATTTCACCAAGGTGATGCAGCTGTGGAAAAAAAGGCTAATGCAGTCCTAGGATGCATCAGGAGAGAGATTTCCGGTAGAGACAGGAAAGTGTTAGTATATTATAGAAGGCACTGATGAGACCTCATCTGGAATACTGAGCGATTCTGGTCTCCCATGTTTGGAAAAGATGAATTAAAACTGGAACAGGTGCAGAGAAGGGCTACTAGGATGATATGAAGAATGGAAAACCTACCTTGCGAGAAGAGACTCAAAGAGCTTGGCTTGTTTAGCCTAACTGAAAGAAGACTGAGGAGAGATATGATTGCTCTCTATAAATACATCAGAGGGATAAATACCAGGGAGGGAGAGGAGTTATTTAAGTTAAGTGCCAATGTGGACACAAGAACAAATGGTATAAACCGGCCATCAAGAAGTTTAGACTTGAAATTAAATAAAGGTTTCTAACCATGAGAAGAGTGAAGTTCTGGAACAGCCCTCCAAGGAGAGCAGTGGGAGCAAAAAACCTAACTGACCACCTTATTTGGTGCCAGGAAGGAATTTTCACTAGGTCAAACGGGCAGAGACCCTGGGGGTTTCCACCTTCTTCTGCATCATGGTGCATGGGTCACTTGCTGGTTTAAACTAGTGTAAATGGTGAATTCTCTGAAACTTGAAGTCGTTAAATCATTATTTGAGGTCTTCAGTAACTCAGCTGGAGGTTAGGGGTCTATGAGAGGAGTGCGTGGGTGAGGTTCTGTGGCCTGCAATGTGAAGGAGGTCAGACCAGATGACCATGATGGTCCCTTCTGGCCTTAAAGTTTATTAATCTATGAGGCCCATAGAGGTATTTAGGTGCCTAAAAAAGCAGCTGGGTGTCCAGAGGGATATTCAAAAGTGCCCAAGCCCCGAACTCCGACTTGTATACATTTAAATCTGGGCCTTATGCTCCTAAATCACATAGATGCTTCTGTAAATTGCACTTGTGTCAAGGCTGTATCCCCACTTTGAACTTTAGGGTACAAATGTAGGGGTCTGCATGAAAACTTCTAAGCTTAACTACCAGCTTAGCCCTGGTCCGCTGCCACCATTTCCAATAGATTCCCTCCCTGGGAAGCCTTGAAAAACCTTCACCAATTCCCTGGTGAATACAGATCCAAACCCCTTGGATCTAAAATAAGGAGAAATTAACCATCCCCCTCCTTCCTCTCACCAACTCCTGGTGAATACAGATCCAACCCCCTTGGATCTAAAACAAGGAGAAATTAACCATTCCCCTCCTTCCTCCCACCAACTCCTGGTGAATCAAGATCCAAACCCCTTGGATCTTAAAACAAGGAAAAATCAATCAGGTTCTTAACAAGAAGGCTTTTAATTAAAGAAAAAGGTAAAAATCATCTCTGTAAAATCAGTATGGAAATTAACCTTACAGGGTAATCAAACTTAAAGAGCTCAGAGGACTCCCCTCTAGTCTCAGGTTCAAAGTACAGCAAACAAAGATAAACACTCTAGTAAAAAGGTACATTTACAAGTTGAGAAAACAAAGGAAAACTAAGACGCCTTGCCTGGCTATTTACTTACAAGTTTGAAATAGGAGAGACTTGTTTAGAAAGATGTGGAGAACCTGGATTGATGTCTGGTCCCTCTCAGTCCCAAGAGCGAACACACTCCCCAACAAACAACACAAACAAAAAAAATCCCCCCCCCCCAAGATTTTGAAAGTATCTTGTCCCCTTATTGGTCCTTGGTCAGATGCCAGCCAGGTTACCTGAGCTTCTTAACCCTATACAGGGAAAAGGATTTTGGAGTCTCTGGCCAGGAGGGATTTTATAGTACTGTACACAGGACAGCTGTTACCCTTCCCTTTATAGTTATGACAACTTGTTAGCCTCAAGTTTCCCAAGCCCTTACGAAGCCCTGAGGTGGGCTGCAGCTGCAGCTGTCATGATACAAACAATAAATTATCATAATAAAATATAGCTATTTTGCTCAATCTGCCACAGTCCCAATGATTTCCCCAGTGACCATTCGTGCCCAGCAATTCTCAGCTGCTAGATCAGTTGCAGAGCTTCCCAAGGGGCTTTCCCGGTACTTATGTACATTGAAAATTCTGTGAATGACCCAGCTCAACTCAAATCACAGGGGATGCACAAGGGGATGGTGGTTTCACACTTAATTCAATTACGGGTTCTGGCCAGAGATGCAGGACCCACAGTGAGATGTTGATTAGATGTGAAATGACAAGCAACGGGAGTATCAGTCATTGCAGTTACAGACACATCAAAGATGCTCCCAGCTTTGCCTCTGGGATGCCCAGCTGGTAAGAACCCCGTTCATCTAGTCTAATGAGACCTCACAGGACATGCACAGCTACACCGCTTCCTTGTCATGGCTTCCTATCTTAATTAGCAGGGAGGCAATTATTAACCATGCTCTAACAAGTCCCTGTAGACCCAGTGCGCTGACTGGGCTTAGGGCTAAGAAAATCCTTCACATAATGAAACACCGAGAAAAAAAAATGGCTTCTGATTTTATAGTTTCACAGCTTGGTTCCCACCTAAGAAAAGACAGCAGAGAGACGAATCTCTGTTAGCATGCCTGCTTAATACACTAGGTGAAAGCAAGGGGAATAATTACAATACAAACACAAGGCTATTGTCTTTATTATTAAGAAATTGGCCACATATTACAACAATAGTTTACGTTTTTAGTCTTATTGTTGCCCAGTTTATGAGTATCCATGATGATCAGAAATTGGCCTGTATGAATACACCTATTGTCATATAGCGATAATAATAATTGGAATTGTGCTGTCTCTCTGGATGGAATTTTCAAAAGTGTCTAAGGGAGTTAGGCACTTTACTCCATTGTGATGCATTAGGAGTTGGGTGTTTTACCTGAAAATCCCTGGCTTGTGGAATTTCACCCAAAGTGATATCAAATGCATGTATTAGATAAAGTGACTCAGTTGAAGAAAAGAAAATTTTCCTCTAAACTCTTTCCATTCTACCAATCTTAGGCATCTGTCTGGGAACTATAATAGTTTATATTCAGGCTCAGAATGATTTGAATTTTATTAGTAAAAGTCGATTTCACCACATACACACAAACTGATGTAAGGTCTGAATGGAAAATTTACAATCCAGCAAATATGATTATCCTAGTTAAATCTATGTGCCATCTTTATAGCTAAAGTAATGAATATGTATTTGTATCTCAAACGTGTCTGTTCTTGTCTGACATCTCACAAACAGATTTATAACAAGGCTAGATAGCTATGTGTTGATGGCCCGTTGAGTATACTTCACTCTAACAATGGGCCATAGAAGAAACTCATCCCACCCAGATAGCTCTCCCTGAGGATGCCTCAGACACTGACCATCACCCTGTGATTCAGCCAACTATGTAAGGACATGTGATATGCTCATGTGACTCTGGACACCATCTTGCTCCAGTAACTTTCCAAAAACAGGGGCTGTTGGCTGTGTTTGGAACAGTAATTTTCCACACACATGGCAGAGGATATAAACAAACACCTGAGATATCTCCATTTTCCCTTTATTTCCTGTTTCATTTCCCTGGGCCAGATTTCTACCAAGTAAGATCTAAAGAAGTTCTCATGACCCCCAATCTGTTTGGGTGATTCCAGAGAGACTTTAGTAAACTAGCAGTTTATTCCATTACTGCTGTAATCCTGAATTATGAATACTGAAAATCACTTGTATGTATATGATCCTTTCACCATTCAATAACTATCTTCTTTTCTTTCTTTTTTATATTATTAAACCTTTATTTTTTGGTTACTAAAAGGATTGGCATCAACATGATTATTAGGTAAGCTCTGGGTTTTATATTGACCTTTTAGGAAAAGCTGGGTTTTGACTCAACGAAATTGTTCGTGGAACATGGCTGCTTTCCTTTGAACTGTTCAATTTTTCATAAAAAAATTACAAACCCAAAACAAAACAAAAAAATCATTAAAAATTCCCCCAATTTTCCCCCCACAGTTTTCAGCTGTATTCAATGAAATCTGAAAACTGCTGCCTTAGTCATTGACAGAGATAGGACTAGAACCTCGGGTTACGTCTACACTGCAAATTCCATGGTGCTGAATCTGAAAGCCTGGTTCAGTTTACCCAGATTCATGGGTCTCAGGCTGCAGGGCTAAAAATAGCAAGTGTAGACATTCAGTCTTGGGCTGGAGCCCAATCTCTGAATACTGTCACAGGGTAAAAGGCTTGTAGCCTGGGCTTCAGCCCAACTGGGAATGTCTACACTGAAATGTTTTTCCCTGCAGCCCAAGCTCCGCGAGTTCTCGTCAATTGTACCAGGCTCTGAGATTTGGTGCTGTGGGGTTTTCTTTGCAGTGTAGACATACCCACTGTCTCCTAACCTAATGCTCTATTACCTGGACCACAGTAGCAGTCCACTACAGAGGTATGCAGGAAATGGTTTTCCCATCGCACAAAAATTTTCAATTATGGAAAAAATTATTCCCACCCAGAACTGGGATGAACAGTTGAAACCTCAGAAATTTTCATCAACAGAAAATCTGCAAAAAACTTTCCCATTTGTGTCTCTTGAAAGATTTTGTTTTGATAATTTCCAAATGTGTTGTTTGAGTTTTGACCATTGCTTTTATTGATTAGTTTTCTCTAATTAGCTTAAATTTTGAAAAGAAAAGTGGCTTTGAACTGGAAAATCCCATTTTCTGACCAGCTCTACCAATTATCACTCCACCTCTTTGCTAAATACCTCTACACACCCACTATGTTAAGAACACCCTTTAACTTTGCTTTCACTCTGCTGATGTTGGCTTGTGTGTCTTAATGTTTTAAAGTTTGCAGTGTTTTTGTAGCCATGTTGGTCCCACAATATTAGAAGAAGAGCTCTATGTAGCTTGAAAGCTTGTCTCTTTCACCAATAGAAGTTGGTCCAATAAAAGATATTACCTCACCCACCTTCTCTCTTTACTGCTTTAAGTTATTTCATCACACAATAGACCATATCTCGCTCTCAGATATACTGGTAAGTCCAGACTACTTTAAGAACACAGGAAATTCAGGCTAGTGGTTAAGACCTTTCAGGTTCAAATCTTTCCTCTGCTACAGACTCCCTATGTGATAATAAACAAGTCACCTGGGGTTGGTTTTTTAAAGGTATTAAGGCACCTAGTAGGATTGTTAAAAGAATTTAGGCACCTACAGTGGATAATGGGCAATAGTGTTGGAATATGTAAGGGTTAAGTAAAGACATGGAAAACCACTGCTGTGCTGGCATGGTATCAGGGGGTAGGCACAGGCATGCACTATTCCTTCACTTGATAGATAAAGTTTTACACCTTTCCCCTCCATTCTCCTTGTTAAGAATTGATAAGTGTTGCAGCTGCATAAGAAATGTGGGGCTCTAAAGGATACTTTTTGGGTAAAGAAGTGTTATATCTTCCTCCCTTCCTTTCCCAGCTACATAAGCGAGCCTTGGGCCATGGCCCCTTCCTCCCTCCCCTGACAACTACTCATAGCCCCTTCCTCTCTCCCCTGAGAACTGCAGATTAAGGGAACTTGTAGTAACAAATTATTGCAAACAAATATATTTTCAAGGGAAAAATGTGTGTATAATATGCGTAATGCTGTAATCAGTCAAGAGGGGTGGGTATGATCATAGTATGGGAGTTTATATTACTTAATAAGGGTTTTTGGGGTGTTGTAGCAGATGTAGGCGTTTACATACCAACTCAAATAAAAAGAGTGTGCTGTAACTAATCCAGTGCTTACTGGACACTTGGGTCAAGGGGAACAAGTATCACAATAAAGAAGCCTGTACTCATACCTGCCTCTGGGTCAACCTGCTCCTTTTTCTTCTAACATCTGGTGTCATGAACAACACTGCAAAAAACATGTCTTTACTTAACCCTTACATATTCCAACAAATAGAGGTACCTTACATAGATTGACATTAAAGGACTTACTCCAGATTGATACAAGTATAGTTGAGAACAAAATTGCCCCAGTGTCTTTACACAACTGAGCTGTATTATTTGTACCCCACAGTGTCCTCTGCCTCCTGTTATTTGGCTTTGTGCTAAATCTTCTCTGTAGCTGAATGGGTCAGATTCTTATATATATATATATACACACACACACCTATCTCATAGAGCTGGAAGGTACCTTGAAAGGTCATTGAGTCTAGTCCCCTGCCTTCACAGCAGGACTAAATACTGTCCCTGTCAGATTTTTGCCCAAGATCCCTAAATGCCCCCTTCAAGGATTGGACTCACAGCCCTGGGTTTAGCAGGCCAATGCTCAAACCACTGAGCTAACCCTCCCCCATCACCTCATGCCACCCCTTGTGTTGCTTTCCCTGGGTTATCCATGTGCCTGGAACCCAGCCCCCTGCTTGGCTCTTCCCTCTCAGCTAGTGTAAGTGCTCTGACTCCAATGGAATTACTCCTGCTTTACACTATGGGGCATGAGTTGGGAATCAGCTTCCTTGACTCCAATAGAATTATTGGAGAATTAGAGTAAGTGAGAGGGGAATCAGACTCATAGACTCTAATGGAGTCACTACTGATTTACACCAGGATGGATGAAGGGAGAATCAGGCATGTTGGAACTTCTGTTCGAGGAAGGACTTCAAGATTAGCACCATAGGCAGTGACTCTGAGGGTGCTCCGGGGCTGGAGCACCCACAGAAAAAATTGTGGCAGCTCCTGGATCAGTGCCTCCCCCTCCCCCAGCACCTCCCGCCCACCGTAGATCAGCTGTTCAGTGGTGTGCAGGAGGTGCAGGGTTGCAGGGGTAGGGGCAGGGGCAGGAAAAGGTGGGGGGAGGGGACAAGAAGAGGCAGGGCAAGGTGGGGGCTTGGAGGAAGGGGTGGAGTGAGGGTGGGCAAGGGACAGAGCAGGGGTTGAGCACCCCCTGGGATCTGAGTAAATTGGCGCCTATGATTAGCACTATAAAATTTATGCGAGAATCATTTCAATAACACACCAATAGGTGCTATACAAAACTAAAACACATAGACATGTTATTATCAAATGATAGATTGCTCAATGCATAGGGATCATCACATTCTGAAGGGAAGTCTGCTAAAGAAAGCCATGGAAAGTCACACAGCAGGTGTTCCATGCTCTACCATTCGTCCAGGGATTAGATACACATTAAATGTTTCATTTTGAAATAAAATATTGAAATTTTCTATTCTGACAACGGAAAGTTTGAACCTTATCAGGTTCAATTTTTATGTCCTGTAATATACAGGCGGTCAGGTTACATTATCACAATTGTCCCTAATGGCCGCAGAATCTATGAATTGATTAATGTTTTCTTTTTCCAGTTTTTTTCAAAACAAAATTCCACTACAAGGCAGGTTTTCTAATCCTTTTATCATTCTCATGGCTCTTCTCTGACCCCTCCCCAATTTATCAACATTCTTCTTGAATTTTGGATGCCAGAATTGCTCACAGGATTCCAGCAGCAGTTGCACCAGTGCCACATGCAGAGGTCAAGTAACCTCTCTCCTCCTACTCGAGATTCCCTTGTTTATGTATACCAGGATCGCATTAACGCTTTTGCCCACAGTCTTGTGATGGGAACTCATGTTTATCTGATTATCCAACCCTCGCCAAATCTTTTTCAGAGTCACTGCTTCTCAGGATTGTGCCCCCCATCGTATAAGCATGGCCTACGTTCTTTGTTCTGAGATCTAAGTTTACATTTAGCCATATTAAAATGCAAAAGTTCTCCCACATTTGTTCTTTGATCTTGGAAGACATCTGCATCCAATTTGAAAAGTAACAGGCTGAGAGTAATTGTCTATGTCTTGGATTTTCAGTGGAGCCCAAGGAAGTTGGGTGTCCAAATCACATTAAAATTCAGTTGCCTATGATCTCTATTTTTAACCATCTCTGTTCTGTAGCCCTTCAGAAGTGAGACCTTGGAAGCGAGACGTCTGCATGTTCTATATTATATATCTGCTGATAGATCACATGTAGGTAATTATAGACTATGATCGAATCACCCCTTAACCTTCTCTTGCTTAAAATAAACAGATTTAGATCCTTGTCTCTATCACTATAAGGCTTGTTTTCCAATCCTTCAATCGTTCAGATCGGAAGAGCATATATGGGTTTTGCCAATAGGGATCTGTATAAAGGTCAAACATTCCATTCAACATTTGTTTTAAAAAGTGGTTAGTTTTGATATCTTCAACCTGATCTTCACCAAGCCAGATGAAAAATGCAAATACTGTTTCATTTTTAATACCCATGTTATGTTTTGATGACGAGTGTGTGTGATTTTTACATTTCTTAAATCTAAAGATTTATAAATCCAGTCAAAATGAAAATCTGTCATGACCTTCTGTATATCATCACTAGCATCCCCGTTAATAAAAATAACAATTCATAATAATGGTTCCCAAGTAGAGTTGGTCTAAACTTATCCATCGTTTTTTAAAAAAATTGTTTTAGGAAAAGCTGGGTTTTGACTCAACAAAATTGTTCATGGAACGTGTCTGCTTTCCTTTGAACAGTTCATCAAAAAAATACAAACCCAAAACAAAACAAATAATTCATTTAATATCCCTCCAATGTTCCCCCCACAGTTTTCAGCTGTATTCTTTTCAATATTTGGTTGTGAGAAACAAAAACATTTTTGGTTTTCAGGTACTCAATAAGCAGTGAAACTTTTCCACTGAAAAGTTAGCCAAAAAAGACTTCCCCATACGATTTTCACTAAACTTTTCCATGCTGGGGAAAAAGAAATATCTGTCCACTGCTATTCACGACAGTAGATTTACTAAGCACAACCATAATAAAAACAATAACATCAATGATATTGTAGAATTCTAGGTATAGCTGTAATACAATTAATAATGACAATGGTCAATTAGAATGGTTCCCTAGAGTGTAATTTCCAGGCAATACTGTAATGCAAATAGTAAAAAATCCAGTACTTAATATGGTTCAATATAGTGTATTTTCAAGTGCATCTTGCAGGATTTTCCCTTACTGTCCATTTCTCCACTTCCCTTGATAATATCAGAGATACTTTTTTAGTATTGTCTGTACTTTATTAATTATTTCCCAGGGAGAAGCTTTCTTCCCAGTGCTTTCCTCAGGACAGATTTCACCTCCTGGTTCCTCAGGGTGTAGATCAGGGGGTTCAGAACTGGGGTGACGATGGTGTACATGAGGATGATGATCATGTCCCTTTCTGAGGAGCCTCCCATGGAGTGTGTCATATAATTGAAGAGGACCGGCACATAGAGCAGTGTCACCACGGTGAAGTGGGAGGTGCAGGTGGAGAAGGCCTTTCTCCTGCCATCCCACGACTGGACCTTCAGGAAGAGGAAGGAGATGATGTAGAGGTAGGAGAGGAGTGTGATCATGAAGGGAGTCAGAGCGATGGTCCCAGTGACGATGTTGAGGAGGCTCAGGTTGAGGCGGGTGCTGCTGCAGGCCAGGCTCAGCAGGGGCTTGATGTCACAGAAAAAGTGGTGGACACGGTTTTGGCCGCAGAAGTGTAGTCTGGAGGTCATGACCATGTGCAGCAGGGAGTGTAGGAAGCCGGTGGTCCAGGTGGCTGCTGCCAGGAGCAGGCAGACCTGTGGGTTCATGACCAGCATATAGTGAAGCGGGTTGCAGATGGCCACATAGAGGTCATAAGCCATGACAGCCAGAAGACTGACCTCACTGCTGCCCAGGAAGTGGAAGAAATGAAGCTGGTAGAGGCAGTCAGTGAAGGAAATGGTCTGGTACCTTGAAAGGAAACCAGCCAGCATCTTGGGCACGGTGACTGTTGAGTAGAAGATGTCCAGACAAGAGAGGTTACCCAAGAAGAAGTACATGGGGGTGTGAAGCCGGGGTTCAACCATTACCATATCCATGATGGCCCCATTCCCCAGCATGCTGGCCAAGTACATTATCAGGAAGAGAATGAAGAGGAAGCACCACAGCTCCTGGAGGTTGGTCAGGCCTAGAAGGATGAACTCGCTCATCTTTGTCTGGTTCTCCATTACTGGAATATACAAGAAAAGGAGACAGAATAGCTGCAGAGTGTCTCGTATCGCTCCACACGAGGAGTAGAGCTGAAAGTTTTATATTTGTGAATAAAAATTTTAAATGAATAATTAAAAAAAAATAATTATTTTTTTTGAAATGTACTTCAGCATCCTCTTAGTTTGATAGAATCAGAGAATCAGTTATTATACTGGAGCTAGCAAATGTTTTCCCTACATTTTTAAAAGGGCTTAGAGGTGATCCAGGGTATTACAGACTAGTAAGACTAACATATGAGCCTGGTAAAGGGGTTGAAAGAATAATTACAGATAGATTAATAAAAGACCCAGAGGATCATGATATCATAGTGTCTAAGCAGCACAGATTTTGCAAAGGAAAATTGGGTCTCACTTATCTGTTAGAATTAC
>NC_048309.1:44463194-44501521 GCF_013100865.1 Trachemys scripta elegans
CCTTTGGTACCTGAAGGATTCTCTATGGAAGAATCTGTGACCCAGGGATTTCTTGATGCCAACTGGCACAGGGGAGAGGGGAGTGCACATGGGTTTACAGGGAAGACTGATGCTCACAGGCCTGCTTTTACTAATTGCAGCAAGAAGATGAACCCAAGGATAAGGACACCAGATTATTCAAAGAACTAGCCCATTGCTGCTTGTTCAGTTCAGGATGGTGTGGTGAAATTAATTTTAAATGCATAGGATTTGTGGCCTGTGTATGGTCTGGTACCGAAAAAAATCTGTGTTAAATACTATTATGTGTTTGTTTGCATAGTACCTGTGTGTTGCTGTAATAAGAAGCTTGTGTTTAGATTTATGAGGAGTCTTCAATAACCCTCAAATTGTCCTCTTATAAATATCTAGATTTTTTTTAGTCTGAGTCCCTTTGCTACACCGTGGTTTCTTTCTTCCAAACTGGAGCAATTCAGGGTACAGACATCCACGACTGTCCCAATTTGCATATTTATCTGATGTGGTATTATCCACAGGTGGGAGATCCATGGACAAAACAGACTGGACCTGCTAGCCATTCCTGCTCTAAAATGGAATTATCATGGGTACTTGTGTAATCCATGTTGGGTGGGTCATACCAGCTCAGCCCGTCCTCACACAAACAAAACCAGAAAGAGACCTTGTCCCACCCAATAGCTTGGTGGTTAGGGCATTCTACTGGGAGCCAAGAGAAATGGGTTTCAGACTGTGACGGGTTGTCACCTTGAGGTGCAGTCTGGAAGCGGTTGGAATTATGACCCCTAACAATTTAGTTAGGTTGGCCTTTCTCACACTGCTCTTCCGGTGACTCAGCCAGCCTTTCCAGGCCTTGTTATCACCCAGCATTACAGCTGGTGGTGCCACACACACAACTGAGTTAACTGAGTGCTTTATGTAACCCACTCATGGACAAACAGGGGGCTCCCAGCTAGCTTCCCAGCTCCCCAGCCTTGCACCCCTATTGAAGTATAAACCCAGAATTATACCATCTTGCACTGCACAGGGATCTGTACAGAGGCCAGTGGAGGGCAACAAAAATGATTAGGGGTATGGGGCACATGACTTATGAGGAGACGATGAGGGAACTGGACTTATTTAGTTTGCAGAAGAGAAGAGTGCGGAAGGGGCGGATTTAATAGCAGCTTTCAACTACCTGAAGGGGGGTTCCAAAGAGGAGGGAGCTAGGATGTTCACAGTGGTGGCAGATTACAGAAGAAGGAGCAATGGTCTCAAATTGCAGTGTGGGAGGTCTATGTTGGATATTAGGAAAAACTATTTCATTAGGAGGGTGGTGAAGCACTGGAATGTGTTACCTCAGTTTTTAAGGCCCAGCTAGACAAAGCACTGGCTGGGATAATTTAGTCGGGAGTTGTTCCTCCTTTGAGCAGGGGGTTGGACTAATATACCACTGAGGTCTCTTCCAACCCTAATCTACTATGATAAACAAAACTGCAAACTAAATCTTTTACAAACTAGACAGGATTTGAATCAGCATTATCTCACCCTGTCTGATGATACAAACAATCTTGTAGATTCTTGAGGCACAAGCTGCATCTGCCTTGCAGTTTGGGTTCCCCTCCCTCATTCCAAGACCTTAGTCTTCCAGAACTTCTTTCAAGTGTTGAGTTGTGGGGGAGTGAGAAGAATCATGATGTCACTCCCCACCTTTTAGAGTACCTTCATATGGTAGGAACCCTTTGTTTCAATGTAAGTTCTCACCCCAGTTAGTGGAAAAACAAAGGTACCAAAATGGAGTTCAGTATCATGTGGTCTGGTCACGTGGCCTTGGTGAGTCATAGCACCCATTATTCATAGGCTGGCTGAAGAATTCCCAGGTGAGGACAAACCTTTTCCATGATCCATTCTCTTTGCTGATGGGCCATTAGCACTGTCTAGCTCAGAGGTGGGCAAACTATGGCCCGTGGGCCACATACAGCCTGTGGGACTGTGCTGCCCGGCCCTTGAGCTCTGAGTGGCATGGTAAGGGGGCCGGGGTTGGATAAGGGGTGGAGGTCCCAGGGGGCAGTCAGGGAGCAGGGAGCAGGGGTGGTTGGATGGGGCGGAGGTTCTGGGGGGTGGTCAGGGGATGGGGGATGGGGATGGATAAGCGTGGGAGTCCCAGGGGGGGCTGTCTGGGGGAGGGGGTGTGCATAGGGGCCAAGGTACGGGAATTGGGGTGTTGTATAGGGGATGGGGTCCTGGGGGTGGTTAGAGGTGGGGGTCCCAGGAGTGGACAGTTAGGGGACAAGGAGCAGGGGTGTTTGGATGGGTCAGGGATTCTGATGGGGGCTGTCAGGGGGCAGAAAGTAGGAGAGTCAGGGGCCAGGCTGTTTGGGGAGGCACAGCTTTCCCTACCCAGCCTTCCAAACAATTTTGCAACCCAAATGTGGCCCTCGAGCCAAAAAGTTTGCCCACCCCGGTCTAGCTTCTTCATTGTTGTGCCTGAAAGGCTTATTGGGGGTGTTACCCAGGGTCGGTACATTTGAAATACAGATACACAGTGAATATTTATAACTTCAGATACAAAAATTATACATGCACACAAATAGGATAATCATATTCAGCAAACCATACCTTTTTTATAGACACCTCAGATGACACATTTGGTACAGGATGCATCATAATTATGTCATAATCTATCATAATGATACCACTATGATGAATATGGAGTGTAGTGTCACACAGACCCACCTCCAAATTAGGCAGGAGGGGGTGGATCCAGGGCTGTGGGTCACCCACATCCCAGCTGAGTGCTCTAACCACTGAGATATCGGGTATAATGGGACACCTCACCAAAAAAAAATATCATATCTCTTGCTGACATTTGTGTTTGGCACTTCCCAGGGTACTCAAGATTGTGAGATGCCTTGCCACTGCCTGCCCTTAGTGTGAAGCAGTCTGTGTCTATGCCTGCTGTGGTTCCGCTCCTGGAAACCAACAGCCTCTGTCCTCCAGGTCTCTGCAGACCTCACCTTCTCTGTGTAGGCTACATCCCAACATCTGAGGCCTTGAAATGCTCCCCGCAGTATCCAGCCCCTGCCCCTGGATGCTCACAGCAATTACCAAGTCTGCTGCCACCAAAGAGACAGTGCACACACGAGCCTGTTTGATCTAGCTATGCAGTCACACTTTCCTTAATGTTACAGCACTGAGATCTACTTCCAATAAAACAACGAGTTTATTACCAAAGGTTGCAATGATACCGAGTAAGGGCCAGAACTAGAGACTATGTCTGGGCTCTGCTTAGACCCAACTGATTTCAAAGCATCTACTTGGGGGACTCAGCCAGGGCTGTAATCTTCTTGTTTGTTTTTTACCGTTCAACCAACTCATTTATGTTGACCCCAGTTTCTTGAAGGAACACTTGACTTGTTTGTTTCTTCAGTAACTCTCCATTGGTGCATGGATCCAGTCCCAGAGGAGCCATCCACTAAATGGAAATTTGCTTCCCTGATGATGCCATGAGTACTCCATGGAATGTGGTCATAAAAAAAGGTTTCTTGCCTGCTCAGTCATCAAAGGTTTTCAGAACAACCAGGGCTCGCTCCTCTCATATGGTCTGAGCTGACTGAAATTTCCCCAGAGCACACTTTGTCACCTGTCATTGTTGAAACAACTCATCTAGAAAGAGGACTGGTCTCAGTCAGGTGAGTGCTGGAAGGAAATAGCAGGAAAGTGCCCCCTAGTTTTCTAAATCCACAAATACAAGTATGTTCCTAATGTTTGGAATTACTGATTTCTTTCTTTCTTTCTTTCTTTCTTTCTTTCTTTCTTTCTTTCCATCAAGTACATTATAAAAAGGAGAGGCTGAGTAAAAGCTTTTCTTCATGGCCCCATGTTTTGGTCTACGGAGGCATGAATTGCAGTGTACACTAGTGTGCTGGGCTGTAATTGTCCTGTGAGTACCCTGTGAGTGTAAATGCCAATCAAGTACCTTTTAGTTCACACTTTCAGGGTGTACATGGGGCATTTACAACCAATCATGCTAGAGAGTGCTGTGACTTACACTCCTAAAATCCGAACTGGGAAAATGCCCTAAAACACTCTTTTGTTTTGTTTTTTCATTTGCGGACCCCTAAAATATTTTGAATGGAGGTGCGTACCCCTTTGGAAATGTTAGACATAGTCTGTGGACCTCCAAGGGTTCATGTACCACGTGTTGAAAACCACTGCCCTCAGACAAGGTTATGGGAAATACCTTAACAAAGTTAGGTCCCTTATTCACTGGGCTGCCTCCAAACAAATGAGACTGGTGCAGTGCACAGCAAATTAAGATTAGGTTTAGGGATTAGAAAATTAGACACCCAAGTACGTCCCATTGAATGTCAGTGGGAGTTGGGCACCTGTTTCCGCATTGCTGTAGTGAAAATACAAATCTACAATGAAATGTGGGAGATGAGCATGACAACAATGATGATGATTCTGCACTGAAATGGCATTTTTACCTGGATTCTGCAAGAGAGCGAGTTGAACTATTTGGCTGAGAAACATTTTCATACAAAAAAGATCTATAGTAGAACCTCAGAGTTGCAAACACCTTGGGAATGGAGGTTGTTCAAAATTCTGAACAAAATGTTATGGGTTTTTTTTAAAAGTTTACATTGGAACATTGATTTAATAGTTTTGAAACTTTACTATGCAGAAAAAAAATGCTGATTTCCCTTTTTTTTAATAGTTTATGGATAATACAGTACTGTACTATATATATATATATATATATATATTGCCTTTACTGCTGCATGATTGCATATTCCTGGTTCGAAATGAGGTGTGTGGTTGACCGATCAGCTCGTAATTCTGGTGCTTGTAACTCCGAGGTTCTACTGTATTTTCAAAAAATGGAAATTTCTGTGCAAAAAAAAATGTATCTAAGCAGTTTGTTAAAAATCTCAATTTTTTAAAAAAAATGTATATTTTCATTTTCACCCCGTTTTACTTATTACTTCTCTTTTTCTGTGGAAAACTTATGGGAGGGAAGGAGAAATTAAAAAAACTGAAATAAATGATAAACGGCTCCTTTTTGAAACCTGCGCTACAGGAATTATTTTGAAATTTTCTGTTTACTTTGTGTAAACTGTACCATTTACCCACTGGCTCTAGTTTCCAAACTGGATTACCATTACCTTGTGCTAGTTTCTGTTCAAACAGATACAGAAACACATCCACTGCCACAGAGATAGTTCAGTCTCTGGATTTGTCTGCAATGCAACTGGAGGCGTGACTGCAGCTTAATTGGATACATACACTACCTTTAAGCTAACTATCTCAGCTAAAAAGAGCTGTGAAGTTGCAGCACAGGCATCCTCCCGGTCTATAACTCACCCAAACCCCTGGGTGCCCACATTCCGAATCCATACTGGGTTCCATGAAGCCGGGTCTTCACTGCTATTTTTAAAGCTAGGTATGTCTGGCTGAGCTGCAGTCACACTTCTGACTGCAGTGGAGACATACCCTAAGTAACAGAGTCTACAGAGAACATGGCAGAAACATCTCACAGCTAGATATAGCTGAAAGTCCCATCAGCCAGTGGCTTGGTGCATCCCGGAAGTCTCTTTTGTTGATTTCATGCAGAATGGCCTACCTGGTAGGAAGATCAGCCCTATACTCCTCCTCTCAGGGAGTTAGGAGGGAAAAGCTCAGGTTAGTTGTTCAGTCAGTGATTGGGAAACTCTTGCTGGAAACTAGCATGTTGGGGAGACATATCTTAGGTATTAGTGACTTCCTCTTGATGCTGTATTTTCTGTGCTCTTGCAGCTTGGATTTGAATCCATTAATGTTAGCGGCAGATCTCCTGTTGATTTCAATGGTGCAGGATCTGACCATTGTAGAGGGCAACAGACATGGGTAGTATTGTCATCCCATCCTCCTGAGCTCCTGAGCTGCTGCTTGATGGAGAGACACCGCCTAAGCAAAGGAAATAACCCAAGAACTTAAATATGTATGAAAATGTTTCTCAGCCAAATATTTCAACCCACTGTCTTGCAGACTCCAGGTGAAACTGCCATATCAGTGCAGAATCATCATCATTGTTGTCATGGTCATCTCCCACACTTCTTTGTAGTTTTGTGTCATCTGCAAAATGTTGTCCCTGTCAATGTTCACCCTCTTGTCTGGATTGTTAATAAACATAAAATAATGACACCAGCTCCTCTAGGGAACCTTGTGGTGCTTAAATTATTTCACTATGTGCAAAGCTTTTTCCTAATACTTAAGAAGGACAGTCACTGCTTGAAAGGAGCTCATAGTCTCAGGTCAAATGAATACAAAGAAATCAGGGAAAGGGGAATAACAATAGGCAATTTCATTGAGTGTAAATCCAGAAGAGACCAATAGATTATCTAGTCTGACCACCTTTATAGTACAAGCCATTTCATCTCACCCTGCCACCTCAGTACACAGTCCAATAATTTGTGTTTGGCTAAGGCATAGCTTGCAGAAAGGCAACCAGTCTTCATTTGAAGACCTCAAGAGATGGAGAATCCATCTCATTAGTGATTTCCCTGTTAGTGTTTTCTAATGGTTAACCACCCATCGCTGTTAAAAAAATTTGTGCCTAACCATTTAATTTGAATTTGTTTGGCTTTAACTTCCAAACATTGCTTCTTATTCTACCTATCTCCACTAAAATAAGGAGCCCTTTAGTACCCAGTATTTTCTCCCTATGAAAATACTTAGTCACCTCTCAGTCTCCCTTTTGATAAACTAAATGGATTGAGCTCTTCAAGTCACTCGGAATTTGTCTATAGTTCCAGCTAAATTGGCATAATTATGATCAATGCAGCGGTATTGATTTAGCAGGTCTGGTGAAGACAAGCTAAGTCGATGGCACAGCACTATTTCATCAATGTCTGTACTCCAGCTCCCCAAGAGGCATAAGGTAAGTCAGTGGGAGAGTGTCTCCTGTTGACATAGCCTTGTGTAGACACCACTGTAAGTTGACATAAGTTATGTCGACTTCAGTTATGTAACTTATATATAAGAATGCCCATACTGGGTAAGGTGAAAAGTCCATTTAGCCCAGTATCCTGTCTTCTGAAAGTGTCCAATGCCAGGTGCCCCAGAGGGAATGAACAGAACAGGTTATCATGAAGTGATCCATCCCCTGTCACTCATTCCCAGCTTCTGGCACACAGAGGCTAGAGACACCATCCATGCCCATCCTGGCTAATAGCAATTGATGGACCTATCCTCCATGAATCTATTTAGTGCTTTTTTGAACCCTGTTATAGTCTTGGCCTGCATAACTTAGGTCAACATACAGCTTTAGAGTAGACAAGCCCTCACAGTATGGCATTTTATCAAATCATTTTTGTGGTTCTTTCCTGCACCCTCTCCAACTTTTTAGTGTATGCACAAGTCAGGTTTGATCATGGCGGGCAACACAGCAGAAATGGGGCTGTGAGAGGGACTTAAATGCAGGCAAAATAGGGGATTTCCAGATGAGTTTGCAGAAGTTTACCATACATGGCATGGTGTGAGAATAGGACAAACAGAAGGACTATGAACTGGAGAGCATTGATGGAGTGGAAGGAACAGGAGGCAACAGAAAGCATGACATGGGAGGACATACAGGAAAAGGCAGAGTTACTTAGAGCTTTTCAACTGGTGCCTAGAAGCTGAGCTTTGATACAATATCCAGTGGGAAGCCAATGGATGGATCCAAAGAGTGAAGAGCTGCTAAGTTTGTTACCTAATGAAAATTGGATCTTTAATGCTGCCCTTTGTTATTTCTCATACTTTGCTGCTCACCCCATGACCTATGAGATCCTTTCAGAGCCTATTGTGAGGCACATAAAGGAATTTTGAAGGTCTACATAAATGTCAACCCATTCTTCTTTATCTACTGTTTCGGTCACACATTCACATAATTCTAACAGATAAGTGAGACCCAATGTTCCTTTGCAAAATCTGTGCTGCTTAGACACTATGATATCATGATCCTCTGGGTCTTGTATTAATTGATCTGTAAATATTCTTTCAACCCCTTTACCAGGCTCATATGTTAGTCTTACTAGTCTGTAATTCCCTGGATCACCTCTAAGCCCTTTTAAAAATGTAGGGAAAACATTTGCTAGCCTCCAGTATAATAACTGATTCTGTGATTCTGTCACACTAAGAGGATGCTGAAATAAATTTCAAAAGAATTAATTTTTTTCTTGAAATTATTCATTTAAAATTTTTATTCACAAACAGAAAACGTTCAGCTCTACTCCTCGTGTGGAGCGATACGAGACACCCTGCAGCTAATCTGTCTCCTTTTCCTGTATATTCCAGTGATGGAGAACCAGACGGAGATGAGCGAGTTCATCCTCCTGGGCCTGACCAACCTCCAGGAGCTGCGGTGTTTCCTCTTCATTTTCTTCCTGATGCTGTACTTGGCCAGCATGCTGGGGAATGGGGCCATCATGGCCATGATAATGGTTGAACCCCGGCTTCAAACCCCCATGTACTTCTTCTTGGGCAACCTCTCCTGTCTGGACATCTTCTACTCAACAGTCACTGTGCCCAAGATGCTGGCTGGTTTCCTCTCAGGGTACCAGACCATTTCCTTCACTGATTGCCTGACCCAGCTCCATTTCTTCCACTTCCTGGGCAGCAGTGAGGTCATTCTTCTGGCTGTCATGGCTTATGACCGCTATGTGGCCATCTGCAACCCGCTTCGCTACATGCTGGTCATGAACCCACAGGTCTGCCTGCTCCTGGCAGCAGCCACCTGGACCACTGGCTTCCTACACTCCCTGCTGCACACGGTCATGACCTCCAGACTACACTTCTGCGGCCAAAACCGTGTCCACCACTTTTTCTGTGACATCAAGCCCCTGCTGAGCCTGGCCTGCAGCAGCACCCGCCTCAACCTGAGCCTCCTCAACATTGTCACTGGGACCATCGCTCTGACTCCCTTCATCATCACACTCCTCTCCTACCTCTACATCATCTCCTTCCTCTTCCTGAAGGTCCAGTCGTGGGACGGCAGGAGAAAGGCCTTCTCCACCTGCACCTCCCACCTCACCGTGGTGGCACTGCTCTATGTGCCGGTCCTCTTCAATTATATGCCACACTCCATGGGAGGCTCCTCAGAAAGGGAGATGATCATCACCCTCATATACACCATCATCACCCCAGTTTTGAACCCCCTGATCTACACCCTGAGGAACCAGGAGGTGAAATCTGTCCTGAGGAAAGCACTGGGAAGAAAGCTTCTCCCTGGGAAAAAATGAATAAAGTAGGGACAATACTCAAAAAGTGTCTCTGATATTATCCAGGGAAGTGGAGAAATGGACAGTATATTGTAAGGGAAAATCCTGCAAGATGCACTTGAAAATACACTATATATTAATTATTGGATAGTTTACTATTTGCATTACAGTATTGCCTGGAAATTACTTTTTAGGGAACCATTCTAATTGACCATTGTCATTATTAATTGTATTCCAGCTATGCCTAGAATTCTACAATATCATTGATGTTATTGTTTTTATTATGGTTGTGCTTAGTAAATCTATTGTTGTGAATAGCAGTGGACAGATATTTCTTTTTCCCCAGCATGGAAAAGTTTAGTGAAAATGGTGTGGGGAGTCATTTTTGGCTAAAGTTTGCAGTGGAAAAGTTTGACTGCTTATTGAGAACCTGAAAACCAAAAATGTTTTTGTTTCTCACAACCAAATATTGAAAAGAATATAGATGAAAACTGTGGAGAAAAAAAATGGGGAGATTTAAAATGATTTTTTTTGTTTGTTTGGGGGTTGTAATTTTTTGATGAAACATTGAACAGTTCAAAGGAAAGCAGACACGTTTCATGAACAATTTTGTTGAGTCAAAACCCAGCTTTTCCTAAAAAGAAAAACGATGGATAAGTTTAGACCAACTCTGCTTGGGAACCATTATTATAAATTGTTATGTTTATTAACGAGGATGCTAGTGATGATACAGAGAAGGTCATACAGATTTTCATTTTGACTGGACTTATAAACCTTTAGATTTAAGAAATGTAAAATTAACACAGACTCGTCATCAAAACATAACATGGGCATTAAAAATGAAACACTATTTTCATTTTTCATCTTGTCTTGGTGAAGATCAGGCTGAAGATGTCAAAACTGACCACTTTTAAAACAAATGTTGAATGTAATGTTTTACCTTTATATGGATCCCTGTTGACAAAATCACATACGCTCTTCAGATCTGAATGATTAAAGGATTGGAAAACATGCCTTATAGTGATAGAGACAAGGAGCTAAATCTGTTTATTTTAAGCAAGAGAAGGTTAAGAGGTAATTTGATCATAGTCTATAATTACCTACATGTGATCTATCAGCAGATATATAATATAGAACATGCAGATGTCTTACTCCCAAGGTCTCACTCTTGAAGGGCTACAGAACAGAGATGATTAAAAATAGAGATCATAGGCAGCATGATTTTGATGGGGGAGGGATAGCTCAGTGGTTTGAGTATTTACCTGCTAAACTCAGCGTTGTGAGCTCAATCCTTGAGGGGGCCATTTAGTTATCACGGGGGAGTCTGTCAGGGACCATACTTAGTCCTGCTCTGAAGGCAGGGGACTGGACTCAATGACCTTTGAAGATTCCTTCAAGCTCTATGAGATAGGTGTATCTCTATATTATATTTGGGCACCCAACTCCCTTGGGCTCCACTGAAAATCTTTTACTTTTCAAATTGGATGCAGATGTCTTCCAAGATCAATGAACAAATGTGGGAGAACTTTTGCATTTTAATATGGCTAAATGTAAACATACATCTCAGAATAAAGAATGTAGGTCATGCTTATAGGTTGGGGGGCACAATCCTGAGAAGCAGTGACTCTGAAAAAGATTTGGTGGGGGGTGGATAATCAGATGAACAAGAGGTCCCATCACTATGCGGTGGGCATAAGGGTTAAGGCGATCCAGGGATACATACACAAGGGAATCTCGAGTAGGAGGAGAGAGGTTACTTGACCTCTCCATGTGGCACTGGTGCAACTGCTGCTGGAATCCTGTGAGCAATTCTGGCATCCAAAATTCAAGAAGGATGTTGATAAATTGGAGAGGGGGTCAGAGAAAAGCCATGAGAATGATAAAAGGATTAGAAAACCTGCCTTGTAGTGATAGACTCAAAGACCTCAATTTAGTTAGCTTAACAAATAGAAGGTGAAGGGGTGACTTGATTACAGTCTACAAGTACCTATATCGGGAACAGCTATTTAATGCTGGGCTTTTCAATCTAGCAGAGAAAGGTATAACACAATCAAATGGCTGGAAACTAAAGCGAGACAAATTCAGATTGGAAAAAAAAATGTGTACATTTTTAACCTCGAGAGTAATTAACCATTGGAACAATTTACTAAGGACCATGGTGGATTCTCCATCACTGGCCATTTTTAAATCAAGATTGGATGTTTTTTCTAACAGGTCTGCTCTAGGAATTATTGTGGGGAAATTCTATGGCCTGTGTTCTACAGGAGGTCAGACTAAATGATCAAAATGGTCCCTTCTGGCTTTGCAATATGTGTATCTATATACTCCAGTCCTTTTAAGTTTACCACTGCCCGTGTTGTGAGATTATTGTTTGATGTCATTTTATCAGGGCCAAGGCCCAACCTTGTCCATATTCAGAGTTGCATTGGTTTCTATTTAAATTGGTTTAAAAACTATTTAGCAGACCCAGTGTAAAACCATGTACAGATGTTCTTATTTGGATTTAAGAGAGGCTAATCTCAATTAGACTTCTGCTCCTAACTCCTTTAGCTGCCATGGAAAATCTCACCTAACATTGGTTTTACAAACACCACTTCAGTTAAAATAGTGCATGCTTGTGTGCAGTCAGTGCCTCACTGAAGCCGGTTTTGACTGGAGCTGGTCAAAAATTTTCCATTGCAATGTTTTTCCATTGACACTGACACTGACACAGTGACACTGAAACTTTCTGTGGGAATGTGCCAATTTCAATGGAATTTTGTTTTGAAATACTGGGGGGAAAAAACATTAATCGATTCATAGATACTGCGGCCACCTTCATTGAATTGGCTCATTAGCACTGACCCCTCACTTGGTAAGGCAACTCCCATCTTTTCATGTGCTATAATATATATTCTGCTTACTAAGTATCAGAGGGGTAGCCGTGTTAGTCTGGATCTGTAAAAAGCGACAAAGACTCCTGTAGCACCTTATAGATTAACAGACATATTGGAGCATAAGCTTTCATGGGTGAATGCCCACTTATGCTCCAATACGTCAGTTAGTCTATAAGGTGCCACAGGACATTTTTGTCACATTAAACTTACTGTATTTTTCACTCCATGCATCTGATGACATGGGTTTTAGCCCATGAAAGCTTATGCCCAAATAAGGTGCCAAAAGGACTCCTCATTGTTTTTATTTATGAGATGTCATCCAAGAACAGACACATTTGAGATACAAATACATAGTCAATATTAGAGGGGTACCCGTGTTAGTCTGGATCTGTAGAAAGCAACAGAGAGTCCCGTGGCACTTAAAGACTAACCGATGTATTGGAGTATAAGCTTTCGTGGGTGAATGCTCACTTCATCAGACGAAGATGTGAATGCATCTGACAAAGTGGGCATTCACCCATGAAAGCTTTTGCTCCAATACATCGGTTAGTCTTTAAGGTGTCACGGGACTCTTTGTTGCTTTTTACAGATCCAGACTAACACGGCTACCCCTTTGATATTTGACACCAGGCAAGGCACTGCATTTAGCCGTATGGAATGGAAATCTATCAACCTCATGAAGAAACTTGCACAAGTACAGACAGATATCGTCTTCCTTTCCAAATAAAAGCGGATTGTCATGCATCACTCACGAAAGCTTATGCTCCAATACATCAGTTAGTCTTTAAGGTGCCACAGGACTCTTTGTTTCTTTTTATAGTCAATATCAATTATTTTAGCTATGAAGATAAGACATAGATTTAACCAGGATCATCATATTTGATGGATTGTAACTTTTCCATTCAGACCTTACATCAGTTTGTGTGTATGTAGTGAAATTGACTTTTACTAATAAAATTCAAATCATTCTGAGCCTGAATATAAACTATGATAACTGTCAGACAGATCCCTAAGATTGGTAGAATAGAAAGAGTTAAGAGGAAAATTGTCTTTTCCTCGACTGCGTCACTTTGTCTAATACACGCATTTGATATCACTTTGGGTGAAATTCCCCAAGCTGGGGATTTTCAGTTAAAACACCCAAATCCTAATACATCGCAATGGAATTAAATGCCTAACTCCCTTAGGCCCTTTTGAAAATTCCATCCCTTGTGCAGAGAGACAGCACAATTCCAATTATTATTATCGCTATATGACAATAGGCATATGAACAAAAGCCAATTTCTGATCATTATCAATACTCATAAACTTGGCAACAATAAGACTATAAAAGTAAACTATTGTTGTAATATGTGGACTAGATGAATGGGCTTCTTACCAGCTAGGCATCCCAGAGGCAAATCTGGGAGCATCTTTGATGTGTCTGTAACTGCAATGACTGATACTCCCTTCGCTTGTCATTTCACATGTAATCAACCTCTCACTGTGGGTCCTGCATCCCTGGCCAGAACCCATAATTGAATTAAGTGTGAAACCACCATCCCCTTGTGCATCCCCTGTGATTTGAATCGAGCTGGGTCATTCATGGTGTTTTCAATGTACACAAGTACCGGGAAAGCCCCTTGGGAAGCTCTGCAACTGATCTGGCAGCTGAGCATTGCTGGGCACGAAAATCTGGGACTGTGGCAGATTGAGCGAAACAGCTATATTTTATTATGATAATTTATTGTTTGTATCATGACAGCTGCAACTGCAGCCCACCTCAGGACTTTGTAAGGGCTTGGGAAACTTGAGGCTAACAAGTGCAATTTACAGAAGCACCTATGTGATTCAGGAGCATAAGGCCCAGATTTAAAGGCATGCAAGTCGGAGTTAGGGGCTTGAGCACTTTGAATATCCCTCTGGACACTCAGCTGCTGTTTTAGGCACCTAAATACCTCTACGGGCCTTATAGATTAATAAAATTTAAGGCCAGAAGGGACCATCATGATCATCTGGTCTGACCTCCTTTACATTGAAGGTCACAGAACCTCACCCACGCACTCCTCTCATAGACCCCTAACCTCCACCTGAGTTACTGAAGACCTCAAATAATGAGTTAAAGACTTCAAGTTTCAGAGAATTCACCATTTACACTAGTTTAAACCAGCAAGTGACTCGTGCACCATGATGCTGAAGAAGGTGGAAACCCCCAGGGTCTCTGCCCATTTGACCTGGTGAAAATTCCTTCCTGACCCCAAATAAGGTGGTCAGTTAGGTTTTTTGCCCCCACTGCTCTCCTTGGAAGGCTGTTCCAGAACTTCACTCCTCTGACGGTTAGAAACCTTTATCCAATTTCAAGTCTAAACTTGTTGAGAGCCAGTTTATATCCATTTGTTCTTGTGTCCACATTGGCACTTAATTTAAATAACTCCTCTCCTTCCCTGGTATTTATCCTTCTGATGTATTTATAGAGAGCAATCATATCTCTCCTCAGTCTTCTTTCAGTTAGGCTAAACAAGCCATGCTCTTTGAGTCTCCTCTGGCAAGGTAGGTTTTCCATTCCTCAGATCACCCTAGTAGCCCTTCTCTGCACCTGTTCCAGTTTGAATTCATCTTTCCCAAACATGGGAGACCAGAACTGCTGAGTATTCCAGATGAGGTCTCATCAGTGCCTTCTATAATATACCAACACTTTCCTGTCTCTATTGGAAATCTCTCTCCTGATGCATCCTAGGACTGCATTAGCCTTTTTTCACAGCTGCATTACCTTGGTGAAATTTTGGACCAAAATTTGGGCTTCTGTCATTAGTTGCTGCTCGTATGCAAAGATGGGCATCGTTACTTTCAGCTCATTACTATGCTATTCAGTTTCCAAAAGGGACTCAGCACAGCAATGCTGATGACTGTCGCACTTGCCATGTCCAAGTTCTCGTCAACCCGAAGAAAGTTCAGACAAAGTGTTCTATCTCAATTTGATGGATAGTTTACCCATCACTAGCACGGACATTGACAAAGAAATATCTAAGTATGATGTACTTTCTTTTGTGAAGGGAGTGGTACTACAGGGTACAGTGTGGGATCCAAAGAATCCCCAGTTTGCACAATTTGCATCACATCAGTCTGAATTATCTGTGAATCATGGTTGCATCTTATGGGGATGTGACTGATCAATCTATAATCCCTCCAATCTCAGGTTTTGGAAGTTCTGCAAGAAGGACATTTTGGCATTGTATGAATGAAGGCCACCCAGAGTCATGTCTGGTGATGAGGGATCGATAAAGACATTGAGAGAAAGGTGAAGTGCTGTACTACATGTCAGCATATTCAGCATGATGCTAGCCCAGTTCATCAATACTGTTAGTGGTGACCACAGACTCCTGGGACATGTATTTGTATATTTTTGGTTGTATTTAATACCCATTCAGAATGGTCAGAAGTTTTCAGAATGACTTGTGCTACAGCTACAAAGACCATGGGACATCTTTGTACCTTCTTTAGCCAATTTGGTTTACCATTACAGTTGGTGAGTGACAATGCAGCTCAATTCTGTTCTGAAGAATTTCAGAAGTCCCCAGCTTCAAATGGAATTCAGCACATATGCTCAGCTCTGTACCATCCTTCTACAAACGGAGAAGTGGAATGTTTTCTACAAACACTTACGCATGCCTTAAAAGCTCATAAGAATTTGCTAAGTCATCAGCAGACACCACAATGTCTTGAAACTCTTTTCTTGAAGTGCTCTTTGTGCACCTGTTGAGACCTGGTATATCCTGATATTGCCTCATGTGTAGTTAAATCCTAAATTAATCGACAACATGAGACTCATCATTGTTCTTTCCAAGTTGGAGACTTAGTGTGGACTTGCAGCTACCATTATGGAGTGAAACGGGACCTGTTTCATTGATGGTGAAATTATCCAATGGTATTTTACAGAAATGACATATAGACCAGTTGAAGCCAAGACTAGTACCAGCATCTGAGGATGTTAGAGTAGGATTTCTGTTTCTCAGATCGAACCTCCTTATGGTACAACTCCTAATTTAATGACTTGGTGGAAGAAACTTTTGTACTGGGACCAGCTGATTCTATACCAAATCCAGTTGATTCCTAACCATCAACTGTTCCTGTTGTTCAGGACACTACCACACCATTATCTCCATGTTACTGCAAGAGAGTCTACAAAGCAGTTGTGTACCTGAATAGCTATATTTTGATGTAGTAAATTGCTAATCCAGGACAGAATAATCTCTTGAAATTTAATAGTCTGTGTGACAAAGTTCCTCCTCTATCTTGGTGGGTCCTGTGCTTATTGGCGGATTTTCTTGCCTCAGAGATTCACCATGTGGGTTGGGGAACAGCCCAGAGACCTTCCCCTCTGGAAGAACCCACAGTTCAGGTCAATTAGGAGGTTTGGGGGGAACCCGGGCCCGCCCTCTACTCTGGGTTCCAGCCCAGGGCCCTGTGGACTGCAGCTGTCTATAGTGCCTCCTGTAACAGCTGCATTACAGCTACAACTCCCTGGGCTACTTCCCCATGGCCTCCTCCAAACATCTTCCTTATTCTCACCACAGGACCTTCCTCCTGGTGTCTGATAACGCTTGTGCTCCTCAGTCCTCCAGCAGCACACTCTCACTCTCAGCTCCTTGCGCCTCTTGCTCCCAGCTCCTCACACTCACACCAGAAACTGAAGTGAGCTCCTTTTAAAAGCCAGGTGCCCTGATTAGCCTGCCTTAATTGATTCTAGCAGCTTCTTCTTAATTGGCTCCAGTTGTCCTAATTAGCCTGCCTGCCTTAACTGGTTCTAGCAGGTTCCTGATTACTCTAGTGCAGCCCCTGCTCTGGTCACTCAGGGAACAGAAAACTACTCATCCAGTGACCAGTATATTTGCCCTCAACCAGACTCCTGTACCCCACTGGTCTAGGTCTGTCACATCTGCCATAGTCCACCTGTAACTCTTAGTTACTTTATAGAATGTCTATTGTTAGCCATGTAAACGATAATGTATATGTGTTTTGAAAGTTTTTTTTAAAGTAGGGTGGAGGAATGTGGTGTCCTGTCCTTTTCAATGGTTGAGCACTCTTCTCTCCCCAGTGCAAAGTCTCACTTCAGTATTAGTTTCAGTTCTGTTCCTGGAACAATAAAATTAGCACAGAAAACAGGTGGGTTTCCATTACTTCCCTCTGTGTCTGTCTGTCTCCTGCTGTGCTGGCTCCAGAAATATAACACTGCAAACTCCACACTCACCTCCTTATGACCTGCCTTAACTCCCATACCTGAAGAACATAAATTTCAGTATAGGTACATAACTCCTTAAATATTGTCTGTATGTACATTTTACAGTGATTATGATGATCAGTGGGCTACTGGCTGTCAGTAGAGACATAAGAACATAAGAATGGTAATACTGGGTCAGACCAAAGTTCGATCTAGCCCAGTATCCTGTCTTCTGACAGTGGCCAATGTCAGGTGCTTCAAAGGGAATGAAGAGAACAGGAAATAATTGAGTGAACCATCCCCTGTCGCCCATTCCCAGCTTCTGGCAAACAGAGGCTAGGGACACCATCCCTGCCCATCTTGGCTAATAGCCATTGTGGACCTAGCCTCCATGAATTTACATAATTCTTTTTTGAACCCTGTTATAGTCTTCACAACATCCTCTGGCAAAGGGTTCCACAGGTTGACAGTGCATTGTGTGAAGAAATACTTCCTTTTGGTTGTTTTAAACGTGCTGCCTATTAATTTTATTTGGTGAAATTCACATGCCACCCTTTATAGACTTATTAAGTATATCCAAACCAGGGTATCCTCATTAATCTCCATGCACCCTGCGTACCCTCTGCCAGTTAGCCTCAAGAGGTCCCTGGAGCACAGCATCCTGAATTGCAAATTGTAACCCAGAAGAAAATGTAGACAGGAATTCTTTCATTTTAAATAAAACCTAAAACATACCCATGACAAATAAGTCCTAGTATAAAAAGCATAAATAGATAAACATGTACATTCAGATTTTTATATAGAAAAAAAATCCACAACTGGAAAACCCAAAGGTTTATCAGCTTCAGGGGAAACATGCATATAAAGAGACAATCCCTATATTATTATTATTTTTAAATTATTTAATTGATATAGTCAAACTTATGCTCAAAAATGCAACAAATTTATTCACTGGTCAATGAACCTACTCTTGAGTAAAATTGTGTGTCCTTTTACTGACTTCATGACTACACAGAACTCAAATGATTACAGAAATGCCTGCTCGTGGAATCTCTCAGGCAGCAGGTGGGAGAGCTACAGGAGGAGGTGGCTAGGTTCAGGAGCATCCAAATCCATGAGCAATTCCTGGACAGTGTCCATGTGGAGACAGCTGAGGTAGCTATCCCAGTACACAGGACTGCTGATACACCACTGGTGGAGGAGGAGATGGCTCAGGGTGGACAGTGGCAGCTGGTTACTTCTGGCAGCAGGCAGTGCTCCACTCCTGCTCTGAACCCTCCCACTATGGTAATAGGTTACCGTTATGCTCTTCTTGATACAGGAAAGACGGAATCTCTCCCTACAGTAAAGGAGGAGAAGCCTCGTACCCCTAAGGCTGGGAGGTCTGCTGCCACCACTGCGAATAGGAAACGTAGGGTAGTGGGAGGCAGTGACAATGAGATGGTCGAGTTCAGGATCCTGACACAAGGAAGAAAGGAGAGCAGCAGAATACAGACCCTGGACTTCAGAAAAGCAGACTTTGACTCCCTCAGGGAACTGATGGGCAGGATCCCCTGGGAGAATAACATGAGGGGCAAAGGAGTCCAGGAAAGCTGTCTGTATTTTAAAGAATCCTTATTGAGGTTGCAAGAACAAACCATCCTGATGTGTAGAAAGAATAGTAAATATGGCAGGCAACCAGCTAGTCTTAACAGTGAAATCCTTGCTGATCTTAAACAGAAAAAAAGAAGCTTCCAAGAAGATTGGATAAATGACCAGGAAGGAGTATAAAATATTGCTCAGGCATGCAGGAGTGAAATCAGGAAGGCCAAATCACACTTGCAGTTGCAGCTAGGAAGAGATGTTAAGAGTAACAAGAAGGGTTTCTTCAGGTATGTTAGCAACAAGAAGAAAGTCAAGGAAAGTGTGGCCCCCTTACTGAATGAGGGAGGCAACCTAGTGACAGAGGATGTGGAAAAAGCTAATGTACTCAATGCTTTTTTTGCCTCTGTCTTCACAAACAAGGTGAGCTCCCAGACTACTGCACTGGGCAGCACAGCATGGGGAGGAGGTGACCAGCCCCCTGTGGAGAAAGAAGTGGTTCGGGTCTATTTAGACATGCTAGATGAGCACAAATCCATGGGGCTGGATGCGCTGCATCTGAGGGTGCTAAAGGAGTTGGCGGATGTGATTGCAGAGCCATTGGCCATTATCTTTGAAAACTCGTGGTGATCGGAGGAGGTCCCAGATGACTGGGAAAAGGCTAATGTAGTGCCCTTCTTTAAAAAAGGGAAGAAGGAGGATCTGGGGAACTACAGGCCAGTCAGCCTCACCTCAGTCCCTGGAAAAATCATGGAGCAGGTCCTCAAGGAATCAATTTTGAAGCACTTAGAGGAGAGGAAACTGATCAGGAACAGTCAGTATGGATTCACCAAGGGCAAGTCATGCCTGACTAACCTAATTGCCTTCTATGAGGAGCTAAATGGGTCTGTGAATGAGGGGAAAGCAGTGGATGTGTTATTCCTTGACTTTAGGAAAGCTTTTGATACAGTATCCCACAATATTCTTGCCGTCAAGTTAAAGAAGTATGAGCTGGATGAATGAACTATAAGGTGGATAGAAAGCTGGCTAGATTGTCAGGATCAACAGATAGTGAACAATGGCTCCATGTCTAATTGGCAGCTGGTATCAAGCAGAGTGCCCCAAAGGTTGGTCCTAGAGCCGGTTTTGTTCAATATCTTCATTAATGATCTGGAGCATGGCATGGACTGCACTCAGCAAGTTTGCAGATGACACTAAACTGAGAGAAGTAGTAGATACGCTGGAGGGTAGGGATAGTATAGGTCTGTCGCATCTTACGTGCATTTAACATGTGCGATTTCAGCTTTACGCGGTAGGCAAAAAAAAAAAAAAAAGAGAAAAATAACAATTTTAATACTGTACCTGTAGTGCGGGCGATTCCGCCCACCATTACACTCAATGTAATTTTGACTATACGCAATTTTCGCTTTACGCGCTGACTGCGGAACGTAACCCCAGTGTAAGATGCGACAGACCTGAATACAGAGGGGCATAGACAAATTAAAGGATTGGGCCAAAAGAAAACTGATGAGGTTCAAGAAGGACAAGTGCAGAGTCCTGCACTTAGGATGGAAGAATCTTATGAACTGCTACAGACTAGGGACCGAATGGCTAGGCAGCAGCTCTGCAGAAAAGGACCTAGGGGTTACAGTGGACGAGAAGCTGGATATGAGTCAACAGTGTGCCCTTGTTGCCAAGAAGGCTAACAGCATTTTGGGCTGTATAAGTAGGGGCATTGCCAACAGATCGAGGGACGTGTGTCCAGTTTTGGGCCCCACACTACAAGGAAGATGTGGAAAAATTGGAAAGAGTCCAACAGAGTGCAACAAAAATTATTAGGGGGGCTGGAGCACCTGACTTATGAGGAGATGCTGAGGGAACTGGGATTGTTTAGTCTGCAGAAGAGAAGAATGAGTGGGTATTTGATAGCTGCTTTCAACTAGCGGAAAGGGGATTCCTAAGAAGATGGATCTAAACTGTTCTCAGTGGTACCAGATGACAGAACAAGGAGTAATGGTCTCAAGTTACAGTGGGGGAGGTTTAGGTTGGATATTGGGAAAAAAAAATTCACCAGGAGGGTGGTGAAGCACTGGAATGGATTATCTAGGGAGGTGGTGGAATCTCCTTCCTTAGAGGTTTTTAAGGTCAGGCTTGACAAAGCCCTGGCTGGGATGATTTAGTTGGCGATTGGTCCTGCTTTGAGCAAGGGGTTGGACTAGATGACCTCTTGAGGTCCCTTACAACCTTGATATTCTATGATTCTATGTTTGTATGACCCAAACTGGGTCCAAAAGTTGAATGATTCATATTTTTTGTGAACTGAAAAATGCAGGGAAAAAAAAGCAGTTTGGGAAATGGTGACATATTTTATTTTGGGTCAGTTGGACAATAAACTGCAGCAAGCCGTCACTTCACCCTTCGTGACTGGATTGCATGTCCCATGATGCAACACAGTCATGTGACTGCTATGATGCATCACACTAGTCTGGAGATGTAATTCAGCCGAGAAGCGTGGCCCATAAAGAAGAATTACGACTGAAAGACCTGAAGTACAACTACCATGAGGCACTGTTAGACCTGAGGCAGATGGTGTTTCATGTCAAAAGGAGAGCATTTTAAAGGTATTAAGGCACCTAATGAAATTTTCAAAAGCATCTATGTGCCCGATTCACACTCATTTCCATGGATTTTTAAAATACCATTAGTCACCTTTAAAAATCCGGCCCACCAGACATGAAACAAATATTTTCAGTTCAGTTCAAGAAACCATAATTCTTCAATGCAGGTTAAATTTATCTGAACTGGTATTGAGTTAAAGAATGGGCATTAGGCTCCTATTACCTTAGCCCCTCTTTGAAATCCCAGACCACCGTAGCCCTCAAGAATGATATCATAGGTCCATTAAATGGAATTCACTGTGGTCTGATGTAAGTCTAATAGATAAAAATCATTCTGACCTGTGGAACTCATTGCCACAGGATATTAGTGAGTTAAAAAATGGGAATCCTTTAGGCCATCTTGGAAAGTCCCAGATAAGGAGAAGACTTTTATGCCATGCACTGTTTTCCTCAGGGTGTCCTTGAACTCCTCGTTCCTCAGGCAATAGATGACTGGGTTGAAGAGGGGTGTCAGAACTGTGTAGATGACAGACACCAGCTTGTTGGAGTCCAAGGAACTTATGGCCTGAGGTCTGGCATAGATGAAGAGGGAGGAAGCATAGAAGATGGTGACAACCAGCAAGTGGGAGGCACATGTAGAAAAGGCCTTGTGACGCCCCTTGGCTGAGGGGATGCGCACAACCGTAGAGATGATGCAGATGTAAGAGGCCACAGTAATGGAGAGAGGCCCCAGGAGAATGAGCAGGGCCAGCAGGAAGTCCACAAGTGCTGCCAGTGACATGTCGGTGCAGGCCAGGTTGAGCAGCGGTGACACGTCGCAGAAGAAGTGGTTGATGATGTTGGCCCCACAGAAGGTCAGACGCGAGATGAAGAGGACCTTCCACATGGAGATGAGAAAGCCACTCAGCCAGGACCCAGCCACCAGGCGGATGCAGAGAGTCTGGCTCATGATGGCTGAGTAGCGCAGCGGGTTGCAGATGGCCACATAGCGGTCGTAGGCCATGACGGCCAGGAGGACACACTCAGTGCAGGCCAAGGCCAGGAAGAAGTAGAGCTGGGCCATACACCCAATAAAGGAGATGCTTTTCCTTTTTGTTACAAAGCTCAATAGCAACTTGGGCATCGTGACTGAGACGTACCATATCTCCAGGAAAGAGAGATTCCCCAGGAAGAGGTACATGGGCTTGTGGAGTGGGATGTTAGCCCAGATTAGCATGATGATCACCGTATTCTCTATCACTGTCAGTGCATAGGCTAGAAGGAACATCAAGAAGAGCAGGAGCTGCAGCTCCAGGATGCCAGGGAAACCCACCAGAATGAACTCGGTCACATGACTTTGGTTGGCCCAGTGCATGCTGGAGGTCTTGGCACTGTTATTCAATCTGGAGGAGAGACACAGGTGTTAGAAATGTGACTGCATTTCAACATAGTATTGAAGGCTTTGTCACAGGGACTGAGACTCAACAAGCCATGCAAATAATTAGAGCTGGTCAGAATTAAATAATACTAATATTATTAATAAAAAAATAATGGGCCAGGTTTACAAAGGTATTTCGGCACCTAAAGATATCGATTGGCATGTAGTGGCACACAGATTTGCATCAAAAGTGACTAAGTTAAGCACCTGGGGCCATATTTTTAAAGATATTTGGATACTTAAAGATGTAGATAGGTACCTAGTGGGATTTTCAAAATCATCTATGTGACAGCACCTATTAATTTTGAATGTCTTTAAAAATCTGGGCCTAGGTGCCTAACTCCCATGAAAATCAATTGGAGCTAGACACATAGTTGCTTTTCAAAATCCCAGTGAGCACTTATTTTTATCTTTAGGGTTTGAAAACACCTTTGAAAATCTAGCCCAAGGTAAAGCAATTGGCCTTTTTTCCCTATATTGAAATTGTTCATGAATAATTGTCAACATGTTTCTTTTGTTCATGAAATTTCTCCACAAGATTACTTTTAATTGAGATGATTCTCAATTTTTTTTTACTAAATGAAAACTGGCTTTTGGGGAAATGAAAATAAAAATTAAGACAAATGTCGAGAACCATGTTGATTAAAATATAGCACAAGTATTTTCAGAGACAAATGAAAAATGGCTCCATGTCAAACCCAGGAAATTAACATAACATTCATTATGTTTGAGCATTTTTTGACCAGCTCTAAAAATAATTCCTGTCTTGGACATGGATCTTCTGAGCTCTTCAAAGCCAGCTAGGGTGTTTGAATACCCAATACCAATTTAAATGACTGATCTGAGCATCTAAGTTCCCTAGGCATCTTGGAAAATCTCAACCAGGATTATTATTATGATTATTTATTATTATTATTGTAATTCAGTAGCACTTAGAGGCCACTAACAAAAATGAGGAACCTGTTGTTCTGGTCCTGCACAGACATGTAGTAAGAGACTGTCCCTTCCCCTAAAATCCCCACATCTATATAGGTCGGAAGGAAAAAAAGACTTGAACAAGGTCATAGAGCTGATCAGTGTTGCAGGTGGGAATGGAACCTACATCTCCTGGCTCCCAAAGAAAGTAGCAGGGTCCCACTTCTAGCCCCCTTCGTGGAGAAGGGAAGATGGCAGCCAAGGTGTCTCCTGAATACCTACCCCAGCAGCTGGAGTGGGCTAGGCCATTTTTCCCTTTTTGCCACATACAGACACTCGTGGTGGGGCACAGACCCCAAACAGCAGGACTTGGAGCTAACACCCCATTGATAAGCACAGGTTGTTCCTTCCCACTCAAACCTATTGTTGTTGGCTGGCTGCAGGTTAAACTAAATGACCATAATGGTTCAAAATCTCTGGATGAAATTTTGGTCCCATTGCAGCTAACTGCAGAACTTCCTGTATCTTGAACAGAGCCAGGATTTAACACTATGAATCTATCAGATATCACTGAGAATGTCAACACTACAATTAAAAAAATCATGAGGCAGGCTTGCAGGACTCAGGCTGCAGAACTGGGCTCTGAGATCTCAGACCCCAGGCTCCAGCCTGAACCCAAACATCTACACTTCAATTGTATAGTGCCCCCAGCCCAAGCCTCATAAGACCTGATTCAGGCCAGCCACAGCTCTTTCATTGCAGTGTAAATATACCCACTGAGGCCAACAACCCTGTATGATTCAAACAAGGATCAGACATTCATGGTCAATATTTTTAAAGGTGATGGGTGCTTTGGGGAGAGCTGGTCAGAAAATAGATTTTCCATCCTGTGAACAAATTTGAGATATTGAAATGTTTTCTGTCCCAAATCAGAACAAAAAAGGCAATGATTTAAATTGTTAGTGAAATCATTTTTTAAAAAAAGAAATGAATGAAAGGATGAAAGAAATAATAATTTGAGCATGTTATTTCTCTTGCCCGACCTAATTGAATCACAAGGTTTTTTTTGTGAGTTTCCCATTGAATTCTCTGCAAGTTGTGCAGAGGAAATAGCAAAAGCACAAAAGCAAGAAAACAAGAAAGAAATTGTGAAAGGAAGAAAGAGGAAAAGAAAGAAAGCATAAAACCAAAAGAAAGAGAAAAATACATTTTGAAATGGTGAATGAGCAAAAAAAGCAATATGGTGAGAAAGAAAGAAAGAAAGAAACTCACTAATGGATGTATTGCAAACAAATGCTACCTACTTGAGAATAGGAGGTGAAGACAGATGATACCCCGAAATAGCTGTTTGTTCCCCGATGTTTGATCCAAATAATTGATCAGGACAAAAAAAATAAGGAGGGAGGAAAATATCCTTTGGAGAGAAACCAAACAGAGACCTGGAGTTGGGTCGGGCTAGGGGAGTGGTATTCCCCCGCAGTGCTGCATAGACAAGATTGGGTGAGCTCTCCTTACGGACTGATTTAAGCTGGGCAGAGTCGACTCCTCCCCATCTTCCAGTGGCCCTAGAGGCCTAATTCGCAGCCCAGTTGATGTCAATTACAAAACTCCCACTGACTTCAACAGGGCCAGGATTCCACCCCGGGAGCCTTCCCTTGTGGTGCTAACAAGTTTCCAAAGATTCACACCCACAGGGAGCCTCTGCTGGGGGCTGCTCCTCTGTGGATCCACTTCAGACCCTCTCCTCAACCTCTCCTGGCTGCCTGCTTGCCTGGCCACTGCTCTGCTTGGAGCAAGAGGCAGGGAGCAGTGTAGCTGGAGTGGCTTGTTGTGTGGAGCCATGAAAAACAACTCCTGGTGGGTGGTAAAAGACACAGCTGCTCGTATCACATCTCCCACAGGATTGAGCACTGGGGGAAGGAGGGAGGGAGATCCCTCTGCCACCGCCTCCATTAACCAGCCCCCACCATACAGCCCCCCCTTCCCTAATGGAAGGTGTGTGGTCAGGAGGAAGGAGCTTTGATCCAAATCATTGAGGCTGGGATTTGCAAAGGAGCATAAGGGAGTTAGGTACCCAACTAAATTTCAAATGAGATTCAGGCACTTCACTCCGACAGCTTTGATAATCCCAGCATGATTCGTTATTCACAAATATGTCGGTTTTCAGTCCGCTAGTATTTATCAGGACATCTAAGTCCCTACGGTCCAGATTTTTGAAGGTATAGAGGTGCCTAACTCCCATTGATTTCAATGTACAGTAGATTCCACTTATTAGCAGTTCCCTCGGTTGCCAGCTAAATGTTGGCATTATCCAGCAGTTGTCAATATACACAAAGCAGGTTTGCGAGGCAGCAGCCAGGTGAGGAAATGCTTGGATGTGCCCAGGGGTTGGGGCTTTCCATGGGGAAAGCAGGCACTGGAGCGCAATCACTGATCTCACCATTAGATGGAGACAGAGGACTTCCGTTCCCAGATATGTCCTTGCATTGGGGCTTAGACTGAGTAGATGTGTGGACATTTTTTCAATGGATTTCCTTTTAAATGCACCACATCTGTTGGTTATTTTGGCTTTATTTACCTCTACATTATCAGTTTTAACTCTTTCCTTCTTCCTCCCTTCTTTGGGTGATTCATTTTTCCCCCCCTCAAATATATTTTCTATTTCATGTAATAACCAGTTAATGATGCATCAGCCAGAGATGGAAGTTCATAGGCTCCTCTACGGCATTCCTGATGCCTTATCAGTCCAATGCAGAATCCAACAAATAAACAATTCTCCATATCATTTCTGATATTATGGAAGTGCCTGATACAGGTTCCATAGTTAGTGTTGTGTTATTAAATGGGCTTAAAATAAGATATACTATCCTGTTTTTCTCTAAAAGTAGAAGGCCTCTCCAGGTGTCATTTCATACACTGTTTGTTTCTATGCCCTTGAATTTTCTGGTGTTTTTTTTTTTGGGGGGGGGTTTTCTTCATAAAATCCCAACGTGCTTCTGGAGATATCAGAGTCCCATGACTCCCTTTACCTAACCGAAGGTCTTTCAAACAAAACACTAGATGAAACACCTGAAATGGGTGGTGTTGGGAGCAGGGCAGTTTGGGAAACAGATGTGTAGAGAAGAGTGGCTTGAGGGAAAGCGGAGTTAAGGTTGTGAATTATGCTAGCTGTAACACGAGACCTACGGCCAGCTGGAGGAATTGGTCTAATAAATGCTGACTAGGGCTAAGCATCAAGAGGTCCAGGTTCTAGTCCTGGGTCTGTCAATGATCTTATGCAAGTCATTGTTTCCCCTCCCACTTTTCATCTGCCTTGTCTATTTCCATTGTAAGCTCTCCAAGTCAGAGACAGTCTCTTACTACACATTTGTGCAGTGCCTAGCACAATGGTGTGCAAAACTCAGTTGGGGCCTGTTTTAATGTAGATAAAATAAATGGGCCAAAGGAGGTACCATAACTCAGTCGCCCATCCAATGTTAAACAAGGTTCAGGGTTTGGCATAGACACCTTAGCCTGCTTTGTACAATGCAAAAATACATTAAAATTCCTTTTAGACTTTTATTGAAGGTACAGGAAAAAAAGGAAAAATCATTTTAGGCATTAAGCATTAAGTAAGGCTTTCATTTTGACAGTATCATTTGTTCCCTTTTTCTTTAGCTGGAAAGAGTTTTAGAAGGGAAAAAAACACCCTCATTTGACAGTCTCTTAGATGGTATCAAAGATGGTAATATCTGTCCTTTGGAGGAAAAGAGAAGGTGATTGTTGAGATGAGCTGGAGCTGTTGTTGCTGCTGCTGTGTTGAAGTCTGATCAACTTTCATCTCAGGTGGTGTTTGCAGTTCAGCTGGAGCTGGTAGGGGGTGATGTCATCTGGGTCCCTCTCTCTGGCCCAGTCTCATGAGGAAATCCCTCAGGGTTAGGATGAAAAAGATCCAGGGTCCTAGGAGATGGTGGGGGTGGCAGCCATGTTGGTAAAGCTCTCTCCAGTAGCCTCTGCCTGTTCTTTCTTTCCTCCCCCCATAATCTCTTTCTTTAATGACCCCAAAAAGGAGTGATAGGTGGAATTACCCAACACCCTCCCCCCATTGGTTTGTCCACCAATTAGGCCTAATATTTGACACACCAATTTTAAGAACATAAAACCAGCCATAGCTGGTCAGACCAAAGGTCCATCTAGCCCAGTATCCTGTCTTCTGACAGTGGCCAATGTCAAGTGCTTCAGAGAGAATGAACAGAACAGATAATCATGAAGTGATCCATCCTGGGTCTCCAGGAACGGAATTAACCTTTTGTGGGTCTGGCACCAAATATATCTGTGGGCCCCCATGTGGTTGTGATGTGCCCTTTCCAAGTGTGGGCCCGGTGTGACAGGGCTATTGATACTATTATATACTAATGTGGTATTGCCCAAATGGGGATGAAAACATTTATTCAACAACATAGAGAACAAACTGGGCTAACATCAATGTACCCAGAATACCATTGAATTCGGTTTGTGTGGGAGGGGGTTGTTTGTTACTTTTGTCTTTTTTGTTTAAACACTCAGGGCCTGCTTGGGACCTGGAACACAGGTGCTTAATTAGCACACTTATGAGCCATATTAAGCCTGGATGTAGCAGTCAGTGGTGTCGCACCTGCATCTCCCATACCACCACCTCCTCCAACCAAAGTTATGTTTCATAAATACATTTTTTAAATCTGCATTTTCTACTTTAGTACAATAATGTTTACAAAACTTTGGGGTGAAGTATGGGGAAGAAAATAGCTGGTGCCCATCTTTTGCAGGGAGAATGGGACACTGAGAGACACACACACACACTTTACCACAAAGATTACCACAGTACAGCCTTAAACTCCTACCCCAGCCTTCACACCTGGGCTCTCCCTACCCCCGTCCCTCCTACTGTCCCCACCCCACACAGCTAGGAAAGGGTCTCCTCAATCTCCCTGCTACTGCCCCCCCCCCACTTTCACCCCAGACTGTCACCTCCCTCCCTTCTACTAGCCCCCCACACTGAGCCAACCCCCACCTTCAACCCAGATTCTTCCCTCCCTCCCTCTGCCCCTGCCACACCAACCCCCACCTTAACACCCTGCTTCTCCTACACCCCATCACACGGAGTCACTGCCAGCTCCCACATCGCACCCAGACTTGTCCCACAACTGCCCCTTTCTCCCCAAAGCGTGCTGTGCCCCCTCCCCTCCCTGGATTGCAGGGGGGCAGTTGCTGGGTATTCCCACTAGCAGGGGGTGCGGCAGCCAACACTGAGAAGCCCCACTGTTACCGCCCCCCCTGCTCCCAGGGACCACAGACAACCACCCTCCACCCTGAAGTGCAGGGTTGAGACACTGCCCAGGAGCCACCAGGCACGGTCACTGGGGGGCTGCACACCACCCGGGAGTCACAGCGCCGCAGCTGTCCCAAGCTGCCCACTGCCCCAGGAGAATGGGGGAGACTTGGGGGTGGTGTAACCAGGAGCTACCACTCCGTGCCCCAAGGGGGAGGGAGGGCGCGGTGGGAATCCTCTCCCTGCAGACCATTGCCTTGCTTGGGATTTCTTTTTGGTCCGGTCCACCCACTTCAGCTGCGACGGCTGGCAACATGGCGCAGGACATTCTGGGACTAGTCATGCAGCTGGCAGCGCAGGTCCCAGGGCCCCAGAGGAACACAGCAGCATGCAAACCACAACTCCCAGCCTACTCTGCAACACCCAGTCTCTTTTGCACCTGCGCACTGCGCTCTTCAGGCTGCTGAGTGTTTCAGCTGGTGCTGGGAAGTTGCTGACTCTTCACATTGCTGGGCTGTGGCCCAGGCTGGATTAACCCTTGTGGGCTCTTCCAAGTGTGGGCGTGGTGCCACGGCCCCCCTGGAGCCATTGTAAACCCAGTACTGTGTGTCTCCCATTCCCAACCTCTCGCAAACAGAGCTTAATTAATTTTGGTTTCCTAATTTCTAGTTCCAGATCTCCTGTTTTTACCAAGAATTATTTTAACATAGTCCTTGAACCATATCAGTAGGCTCTTTCATTTAGATTAATGTAGTCATTCAGTCTCTTTTTCAGACTGTTTCCCATCAACATTTGTTATTATAGTTTATTGTGACATAAGAACGGCCATACTGGGTCAGAACAAAGGTCCATCTAGCTCAGTATCCAGTCTTCCGACAGTGGCCAATGCCAGGTGCCTGTGACAGGGTTGGGACTCACCACCACAGCACCTCCCACTGGTTGTTCCGGGGATTAGCTTAGTCCATGGGGAGTGCCTTCTGCTGGTGGTGTCCCATCCGTCGTCTCTTCCTCACTGATGTCTGGACTCACATTGCTCCTCGCTCAGCAGCGTCCTCTTCAGGTCACTGCGCTCTGGCAGTGCCCCCTAGTCCATCATCACCCCCTTCCTAGGAGGGAGGGGGGTTGTTCAGCAGTCCTTGCACTGGCCTCAGTGGTCAACCCCAACCTCCAAAGTCTAGCCCCTTGTCTCAAGGATCAGTTGCAATTTGTCTCAGCCACCCTACTGCATGGCCAGGTGTAATCCACTACTCTGGGTCACGACCCAGGGACCCTCTAGTGGAAGCCTCCCTGCCCTCCTTCTCTCCCCTTGTCCAACTGTCCCTGGGCCACTTCCCCTCTGGCCCCTCACACGCTCTAGGCCCCTTCTCTCAAGGCCTCGCAGTCTGGCAGGTCTTGGTCCAGAGCCCTACTCTGCTTCCCCTGAGCCCGCCCAGCACTGCCCTGTCCAAGGTGCTGGTCTCCTGCTCTAGAGACAAACCTTCCCCCATAAAGGTCTGGGACAGACTACTTGCTTGCTCCCTGAGCAGCCTTCTTATAGGGCTGAGCCTGGCCCCGGTTGGCTGTCTCCACTCTGGACCCTGATTGGCTCCCAATAAGCCCTTCTTTAATTGGCTGCCAGGCTGCACAGGCCCCCTGGCCTGCTGCAGCCCCCTCTAGCATGGGGTGGGGCAGCTGCCCCACCACAGTGCCCCAGAGGGAACGAACAGACTAGGTAATCATCACGTGATCCATCCCCTGTCACCCATTCCCAGCTTCTGGCAAACAGAGGCCTGGGGCACCGTCCCTGCCCATCCTGGCTAATAGCCATTGATGGACCAATCCTCCATTAATTTATCTAGTTCTCTTTTGAACTCTATTATATTCTTGGCCTTCACAACATCCTCTGGTAAGGAGATACACAGGCTGACTGTGCACTGTGAGAAAATACTTCCTTTTGCTTGTTTTAAGCCTCCTGCCTATTAATTTAATTTGGTGACCCCTAGTTCTTGTGTTATGAGAAGGGGTATATAACATTCCCCTATTTACTTTCTCCACACCAGTCATGATTGTATAGACCTCTATCATATCCCCCTCCCCCTTAGTCAGCTTTTTTCCATCTCTCCTCATATGGCAGATGTTTCATACCCCTAATCATTTTTGTTCCCCTTTTCTGAATCTTTTCTAGTTCCAATATATTTTTTGAGATGGGGTGACCACATCTGTACGCAGTATTCAAGATGTGGGCAGGGGGGAGGGATAGCTCAGTGGTTTGAGCATTGGCCTCCTAAACCCAGGGTTGTGAGTTCAATCTTTGAGGGGGCTACTTAGGGAACAGGGGAAAAATCAGTAATTGGTCCTGCTTGTGAAGGCAGGGGGCTGGATTCAATGACCTTGCAGCATCCCTTCCAGTTCTAGGAGATAGGATATCTCCATTAATTTATTTATCATACCATGGATTTATATAGAGGCAATCTGGTATTTTCTGTCTTATTATCTAGCCCTTTCTTAATGATGCCCAGCATTCTGTTTGCTCTTTTGACTGCCGCTGCACATTGAGTGGATGTTTTCAGAGAACTATCCACAATGACTCCAAGATCTCTTTCTTGAGTATCAACAGCTAATTTAGATACCATTGTTTTATATGTATAGTTGGGACTATGTTCTCCAATGTGCATTACTTTGCATTTCTCAACATTGAATTTCATCTGCCATTTTGTTGCCCAGTCACCCAGTTTTGAGAGATCCTTTTGTAGCTCTTCACAGTCTGCCTGGGACTTAGCTATCTTGAGCAGTTTTGTACCATCTGGAAATTTTGCAACCTCACTGTTTACCCGTTTTTCCAGATCATTTATGAATATGTTTAATAGGACCAGACTGGACCCTGGGAGTCACCACTATTTATCTCTCTCCATTCTGAAAACTGACCATTTATCCCTACCCTTTGTTTCCTATATTTTAACTAGTTACCAATCCATGAGAGGACTTTCACTCTTATCCTATGACTGCTTACTTGTCAAAGGTTTTGTGAAAATCTAAATATACTATATCCACTGGATCCCCCTTGTCCACATGCTTGTTGATGCCCTAAGAGAATTCTAGTAGATTGGTGATGCATGATTTACATTTACAAAAAACATGTTGACTATTCCCCAAAAAATTCTATTCATCTATGTCAATTCATCTGACAATTTTGTTCTTAATTTCAGCCATTTTGCCCGGTACTGAAGTCAGACTTATCAGCCTGTAATTGCCGGGGTCATCTCTGGAGCCCTTTTTAAAAATTGGCATCACATTAGCTATCCTCCAGTCATTTGGTACAGAAGCTGATTTAAATGATAGGTTACAGATGACAGTTAGTAGTCCTGCAATTTCACATTTGAGTTCCTTCAGAACTCTAGATGAATAATATCTGGTCCTGGTGACATATTACTGTTTAATTTACCATTTTTTTCCAAAACCTTCTCTAATGACACCTCAATCTGGGACAGTTCCTCAGATTTGTCACCTAAAAAGAATGGCTCAGGTTTGGGCATTTCCCTCACATCCTCAACCATGAAGACCAATGCAAAGAATTCATTGCATTTGTCCTTAATGGCCTTATTATCCTTAAGTGCTCCTTTAGCATCTCTATCGTCCAGTGGCCCCACTGGTTGTTTAGCAGGCTTCCTGTTTCTGATTTACTTAAAAAAAAGTTGCTATTACTTTTTGAGTCTTTGACTAGCTCTTCCTCAAATTTTTTTTTTGGCCTTCCTAAATATATTTTTACACTTCATTTACCAGAGTTTATGTCCTTTCTATTTTCTTCACTAGGATTTAACTTCCACTTTTTAAAGGATGCCTCTCACTGCTTCTTTTACTTTGTTGTTTAGATGCGGTGACTCTTTTTTGGTTTTCTTACTATGTTTTTTAATGTGGGGTATACATTTAAGTTGAGCCTCTATTATGGTGTCTTTAAAAAGTTTCCATGTATTTTGCAAGGATTTTACTTTTGGTGCTGTACCTTTTAATTTCTGTTTAATTAACCTCCTCATTTTTGTGTAGTTCCCCTTTCTGAAATTAAATGCTACAGTGTTGGGCTGCTGTGGTGTTTTCTCTGCCACAGGAATGTTAAATTTCATTATATTATAGTCACTATTAACAAGCAGTCCAGCTATATTCACCTCTTGGACCTGATCCTTTGCTCCATTTAGGACTAAATCAAGAATTGCCTCTCCTCTTGTGAGTTCCAGGACTAGCTGCTCCAAGAAGCAGTCATTTAAGGTGTCAAGAAACTTTATCTCTGCATCCCATCCTGAGGTGACATGTACCCAGTCAACATGGGAATAGTTGAAATCCCCCATTATTATTGAGTTTTTTTATTTTAATAGCCTCTCTAATCTCCCTGAGCATTTCACAGTCACTATCACCATCCTGGTCACATGGCCGGCAATATATCCCTACCTCTATATTCTTATTATTCAAGCATGGAATTGCTATTCATAGAGATTCTATGGTACAGTTTGATTCATTTAAGATTTTTACTTCATTTGATTCTACGCTTTCTTTCACATATAATGCCACTCCCCCACCAGCACGATCTGTTCTGTCCTTCCAATATGGCCGCTGTGGTTTCGGGTTAAGGTCCTGGCACACAGATGGGAAACATGTGACACATTGGCAGTGCTCCCTGCCATGTGACCTGCGTGCTGTAGTTAGAAAATCATTGCGTGGCCATTGGCACGACTGTGCGTGCACGCAACTTACAGTTGCAATGTCGCAGGTTTTAAAAACGTAGCACATTGCAATCAGCAACTGGCAAGGAAGTAGAAAAAACAACAAGGAGAGTTAAAAAACAGCCAGGTGGCAATTCCAGTGCTAGATGTGGGGGAGAATGTGCTCACTGGACGGAGCAGATATCCCCACTCGGGACTGTGAGGAGAAGGATGAGCCTCTGACCATGGGAAAAGCCACCCTGCTGCTAAATGTCTTGTGCGCAGGGGCAGAAGACAGCCCCTGTGCTCCTGGCTAGTGAGTGAGCAAGTGGGCCCAGTGACAATAGGTCTGCAGGGGGCTCCCTGTACAGATGAGGGGCCTTGGATACTCGATCACTCTGGGTACTAGGTGCAGGGGATACTGCACTGTCTCATTACTATCAATTGATATATTCCCCATCAATTTCTGTGTGGCAGATAAAAATGATTAATGACATAAATTGAACCCTTCCAAGCCTGTGTATTTGCAGAATTTGATATGTAAATTTCATAGTTTTGACAGATAACATTATTGTTCACTTTAAAGCTTTTTTGTTTTTCAATTTTTATCCATTTAAATTTTCACATTTGTGCAAAATTTGGGGTTCAGGTGAAGATCCCATGTCAAAATATACAAAGTAAATATCCTTGAATCGATATTCAATAAGTTCTCAAGCATCATTATTCTATCTGTACATTTCTATTATTATCAATGGGAAAATGTGTGTATGGTGAAATTTATGTTTACTGACATTTACTGATAAAATCTAATCCTTCCAAACCTTTGTATATGCACTGGTGAGACAGCTGCTTGAATACTGTGTCCACTTCTGATGTCCACATTTTAAAAGATTTTGAAAAATTGGAGAGGGTGCAGAAAAGAGCACAAAAATTACCAAAGAACTGGAAAAAATGCCTTATAGTGAGAGGTGGAAGAAGCTTGAGTTTTCTGTCTTATCAAAAGGAAGATTGAAATGTAACTTCATTAGTGTACAAGTACCTTCCTAAGGAGAAAATATCAGGTACTAAAAGGTTCTTTAATCTCATGGAGAACAGAGAACTAAACCCAATGGTTGGAAGATAAATCCAAACAAACTCCAATTAGAAATAATGCACAATTTTTTAACAGTGAGAGTTATTAGCCACCGGAACAAACTCCCTAGGGAAGCAATGGCTTCTCCATCTTTTTATGTCTTCAAATCCAGACTGGATGCCTTTCTGGAAGATGCTTTAGCCAAACACAAGCTATTGGGCTCAGGAGATGAGTAATTTGGTGGAATTCCATGGCCTGCATTCTACAGGAGGTCAAAATAGATGCTCTAATTGTCCTTTCTAGCCTTAAACTCTATGAATCTGTGAAAAACAAAACCACCTAATAGCTTGTTAGTATTATAGTGGCACCTATAGGTCTGTTGTAATAATTGGTACGACAACATTTACCCTAATTCTAAACTCAACTGTAAAAAGTAGAAGAACTGGAGCGGCTTAAGAGGGGAGGGACTTCTCCAGGTAAAGGAGGAGTGATTACATGACCCTTGGGGTAAGTTTGTTGTCTGTTGTGTGTGTGTGTGTGTGTTTATTGTGGTGTGCTTGCTGCTGGACTGAAATATACCATGTGGTCTGTTTGTTTTGGGGAATGTGTGCTGACCGTGTGGGTGCTGAGCCTAGCGGCCTGCTAGGTAAGGCTGAGAGCTTCTTAACGAGGCTTTGATCCCTAAGCCCTTTAGCCCCATCAACCCTTAACTGGGGTGGGGCTACTCAGGAAGACCAGGGCTTTAAAAAGCCCACTCCTAAGCGACCAGAGGAGCTAGTGAACAGGAGCAGCTAACGGGAGTTTTGCGAGGGAGTTTACTGAAGGGGAGTGGGAGAGTTCTTCAAACTTAAGCCAAAAACCACCCCCTGATAAAAACAAAACCTCAACAAAGGAACTAACTTCAGGAGTAAAAAAACAATGTAGGCAGAAGTCCAGCAACAGACTGGGGGCTATCCAGTGTAGTGCACCTAATGCAGCATGTATGATTACCTGCCCTATGGTGCAAGGAGCACGTGTAAGGAGTTTCTGGCCCTCAGAGACTGTGTATGGGCTTTGGAGACCAGGGTGGCTGAGCTGGAGGAGCTAAGGGAGACAAAGAGGTACATAGATGAGACTTACCGGGACAGTAGAATGGTCCCATCCCCAGTCTGACAGCCTCTATGCTACTGAGCAGGAGGAAAGTCTCAAGGAAGGAGAACATCCAAGTGGAGCAGAAGGAAATGATCCCATAGTTTGGACTCTCCTTCCAGATGATGTTGTGGTATCCTCTCACACTGAGGATACCTTTCTGGGGGAGGGAACTCCAGTTATTAGGAAGAGACAGGTATTAGTAATGGGTGACTCGATCATTAGAAACATAAATAGCTGGGTTTGTGATGAGTGGGAGAACTGCATGGTGACTTGCCTGCATGGTGCAAAGGTTGTGGATCTCTCGAGACATCTAGATAGACTTATGTGTAGTGCTGGGGAGGAGCCGGTGGTCGTGGTACATGTAAGTACCAATGACATAGGGAGGGATAGGAGAGAGGTCCTGGAGGCTAAATTTAGGCTGCTAGGTAAGAGATTGAAGTCCAGGACCTCCATAGTAGCATTCTCTGAAATGCTTCCAGTTCCACGCGCAGGGCCAGTTAGACAGGTAGAACTGCAGGGTCTCAATGCATGGATGAAACGATGGTATAGGGAGGAGGGGTTTAGATTTACTAGGAACTGGGGAAACTTTTTGGAAACAGGGGGCCTATGTAGGAAGGATGAGCTCCACCTAAACTAAACTGGATCCAGAAAGCTGGCACTTAAAATTAAAAAGGTTGTAGAGCAGTTTTTAAATGAAGGGCTGGGGGAAAGCTGACAGGTGCAAAGGAGCACGTGGCTCAGACAGAGACATTCCTATGGGGAGGATCTGCTAATGGAGATCGTCTATGTCCTAGTAAGGAGGAGAGGATGGAAGATGATAAAATACAAGTAAGATCTAATGAGAAACAGTCAAAGAAAAAAGTCTCATTCAATTACATCATGTAATGGGAGACAGCTAAAAAGTGACAAGTTTTTAAAATGCTTATATACCAATGCTAGAAATCTAAGTAATAAGATGAGTGAACTAGAGTGCCTCATATTAAATGAAGATATTGATATAATAGGCATCACAGAAACTTGGTGGAATGAGGATAATCAGTGGGACACAGTAATACCAGGGTACAAAATATATTGGAAGGACAGAACAGATCATGCTGGTGGGGGAGTGGCATTATATGTGAAAGAAAGTGTAGAATTAAATGAAGTAAAAATCTTAAATGAATCTAATTGTACCATAGAATCTCTATGGATAGCAATTCCATGCTTGAATAATAAGAATATAGTGGTAGGGAAAGCAGCATTTTTCTTCTGCATAGTAAAGTTTCCAAGCCATATTAAGTCAATGTTCAGTCATAAACTTTGAAAGAACAACCTCCATTCCCGAGGTGTTCATAACTCTGAGAGTCTACTGTAAATGAAAATTGTTCATTTCCTATTGATTTCTTTTTTCAAAAACACTACAAAATATGAACCAACTCTAAACAGGGACATTGGCACATTGCAAGGGAAGCAGTGAGATTGGAATACACTGCCAAAAGATGTTGCACAATTGACTCTGATACAGACACTGAAATTCAGATTGGGCCAATATTTCAGATGCATTATTGCTGAGCCCTTTCTGAGAGTGCATAAGAACCCTAACTTCCTATTAAGGTCACAGGAAGACCTTAGATCCTCACAGACTCTGGCAATGATACAGAAGGTAATTATTATTATTAATAATAATTAATATGTAATATTGTTTGTTATTATTAAACCTTCTGTATCATTGCCAGAGTCTGTGAGGATCTAAGGTCTTCCTGTGACCTTAATAGGAAGTTAGGTTCTTATGCGCTATCTATATATATCTATATCTATAAACACTTTGGATGTGTAGGGTGAGATTTTCAAAGCTGCCCAAGCAATTTGGCCATGCATTTCCTATGAAATCCAGGAGATTTTGCCATATCTATTATGAAGACACATAGTCCAGTGGTTAGAACATTAGCTTAGGTCATGGGAACCCACGTTCAATTGCTGCTTTCCCACATATTTTATGCCTCAAGCAAGTCTCTTGGGGCCATATTTACCAAGATATTTAGGCACCTAAAGATACAGAGAGGGGCCTATCTTCAAAGGCACCGATGCAGTTTGGTGCTTAACTCCCAATGGTTTCAATGAGAGTTAAGTACCTAACTCACCTAAGCATTTTTGCAAATTCCACTAGATACCTATTTTAAGGTACGTAAACACCTTTATAAACCTTTAGTCTCGCTGGGCCTCAGTTTCTCTTTGTGAAAGGGGGATAAGAGCACTTCCCCACCTCAGACACATGTTGTGAGGATAAATGCCTTCAAGACTGAGTTGCTCAGATGATGGGGGCCATATCTGTACCTAAGATAGTTAACCAAGCTAGAAATCACCTCAAGAAG